>NC_089808.1:29230546-29425546 GCF_029633855.1 Hoplias malabaricus
CTGATCTGGATAGGGCCCCTGCAATAGGGAAGCCAATCTCTGGTCTCATCAGGTTGCAAGGAGGTCTGCCATTACTGCCCTTCACCGTCATACCAGTTTGCTCTGGTGTCGGCAACACTGCACTGGAACCTGAACATGTGGAGGAGCACTATTTAGTGATGAGTCCAGATTCTGCCTACGGCAGTTGGATCACAGGGTCAAAGTGTGGAGAAGACGCGGAGAACACTATGCTGATTACTGCACCGATAGAGTAACATGTTCTGGTGGAGGCATTGTGATGGTGTGGGGCGGCATCTCCCTCACTGGAGGCTTGTCATCATTGGAGGCAATCTCAATGCAGAGAGATATCGATATGACATTCTTCAACCAGTGGCAATCCCATATTTCCACAGTCTGGGACTGAACTATATCTTCCGAGATGAAAACACTCACCCCCACAGAGCAGGGTTTATCAGAGACTACCTCCAGAATTTGGGAGTGGAGAGGATGGAATGGCCTGCCAGCGTCCTGACCTCAACCCCATTGAACACTTGTGGGATCAGCTTGGGCGTGCTTTTTGTGCCAGAGTAACCAACACTACCACGTTGGCTGACTTGTGACAAATGCTGGTTGAAGAATGGGATGCCATCCCATAGCAGTGTGAGACCAGGCTGGTGACCAGCATGAGGAGGCTCAGAGGCTCCTGTTTGTTAAATGAATAAATTGTTAAATTGCCAATATGTCTTGTTTGGTGTTTGGTGGACTAGTTGATTGAAGTTTGAAGAAACAAGTCAATGGCAGAAAAAGCTGTTTGGCATTGGCAGAGAGGATTTGGCAAGTTTTTCATAGGCACAACCCACATTCTCAGCTCTACTGCTCATCCCACAAATGCATGTTCCTTACAAATGAGGCACCATTTAAAAAAGAAATGAACAGGTTTTCCAAAGGTACAAGATTCATTGCCAAGAAGCATTGTTACAACAAAGAAATAATCTACCTAACACAAAATTCCTTATGTTTTGTGCTAAGTTTATATATTTTATATATAAATATTCCAACTCTCTCTGCAGTATAGATAATCCCTGCTGCTATGTCTTTACCCATTTTTTTATCCTTATCATTTCTTATGTGTACTTTCTCTGCAAATTTTCTCAAAACAAGTTTCATAGCTCTTTTCTGGGCATCTACAGGGGTTGGATAATGAAACTGAAACACCTGGTTTTAGACCACAATAATTTATTACTATGGTGTAGGGTAAAGTAAAGGTGGACTCATCAGAGAACAATACATGTTTCACATTGTCCACAGCCCAAAACTTGCGCTCCTTGCACCCTTGAAACCGACGTTTGGCATTGGCATGAATGACCAAAGGTTTGGCTATAACAGCCCAGCCGTGTACATTGAGCCTGCGGAGCTGCCGATGGACATTTCTGGTGGAAACAGGAGAGTTGAGGTGCACATTTAATTCTGCCGTGATTTGGGCAGCCGTGGTTTTACGTGTTTTGGATACAATCCGAGTTAGCACCCGAACATCCCTTTCAGACAGCTTCCTCTTGCGTCCACAGTTAATCCTGTTGGATGCGTTTCATCCTTCTTGGTGGTATACTAACATTACCCTGGATACCATGGCTCTTGATACATCACAAAGACTTGCTGTCTTGGCCAGCAAGACGTGCACCAACAATTTGTCCTCTTTTGAAATCTGGTATGTCACCCATAATGTTGTGTGCATTGCAATGTTTTGAGCAAAACTGTGCTCTTACCCTGCTAATTGAACCTTCACACTCTGCTCTTACTGGTGCAATGTGCAATTAATGAAGATTGGCCACCAGGCTGGTCCAATTGAGCCATGAAACCTCCCACACTAAAATGACAGGTGTTTCAGTTTCATTGTCCAACCCCTGTATTGGGGAAGAAATAAAAACATGTCTTGCACATAGCAATGCATCACTTCTTGCGTGTATTTTTACAGAAAACCCTGTTTTTGGAGACCAGTGAGACCTGTTAGGGGTCCCTACTGGTGAAAAAAGTGTGTAATTTATGACCCTGTTGATCAGTCATGTAGTGAGCAAACCAAAAAACTATTAAACTCCTGATTGCAAGTAGTTGTGTAGTGTAAAATATGTAAGTCATGTAGTATGTCCATGGCATAAGAGTTGTCTATTGTCTAACCCTTACTCTGAATTTACAACAAATGAATCCTTATATAATTTTGTTACCATGCAGAAAATAAATTTACATAAAGGAAATTTAATAAGCTGTGGTTTAACAAGGACACAAGGTATCAGATGCAATTAACTGTCAGTGAGAATTTGAGAAGTAGTGCCCATTGTGGCCATGAATGAGTGAGTGAATATTAAGCATGTAGTGTAAAGTTCACAAAAAAGAATGAATAAAAAGCATATATGAAAAACACAATATTGTTAATAACTTTAACAATAAAATAATAATTAATAATTAATTTTCTTTTCCTTGTTTCTTTCTATTCTAAGTTGGAGATCTTCCATTCTGTGATGTTCCGAAACTATCAGCGTAAGACTGATATGGATGAGCCGCCCAGTCTGGACTATGGATCTGGAGGAGAAGAGGATTCTGGAAAAAGTGAGAAACGACGAGCCAAAGACCCTCAATATGCCATCTTAGAGGAAAAGTATTACCGCTATGGCATCAAGCCAGAATGGATGATGGTACACAGGATAATTAACCACAGGTAAAACAGCTTGCAAAATGTTTCAATGTTTGTTCATGCATGTGACAGTATTTATTGATATGTCTTTTCCAAATATCATATTGTGTGCTTCTCTATGTCTAGTGTTGACAAAAAGGGGAATTACCACTATCTGGTGAAGTGGAGAGACTTAACTTATGATCAGTGTACATGGGAAAGAGATGACTTGGACATCCCAGAGTTTGGCATTCATAAAGCAGCTTACTGGAGACACAGGTAATGTAGAACTTGGGAAATATATCCAGCGGCTCCTAATATTTCTGTATTTGTTGATTAAAATATTGTGTTGAGAAAAATTGTACTAAGTATGATTAAATATAACTTGAAGAATAGGTGCCAGAACACTCCATGACAACCTTTATTCCCAGGGAATGAGACTCATAAACATCTGGAACCACCTACCTTTTTCCACTTTACTAATGACATCTGACCTGCTGATAATGCTTAGTATAGTTTGTTAAACTAGAGATTCCCAATAACTAGGCTGTGGACTAGATTTCTGGATTTAAGTCTTGTCACAGTGAATACTCTGTTGACTTTCCCGTCCACATATCCGTTTGAACTTTGTTTCTGAAGATGCTATTTTAATTTAAAATCTGGGAACACTATTCATGAAGCACTCACAGAAATTCATTGCTGCTGTGCAAAATGAATATGCGCATGCCCAGATTTGTGCTGCATTAAAATAAATGTTCTAGCAAAATATTAACGTACTATTGCTTTTATCGCATTTTACAAAAAATCACAGCTTTTCTGGAAGCAGGGTTAGTATCACAGCAGCATCTGTGAGACAGTACACACTACGGTACAAACATGGCAGACTACCTGTTCATATGACAAAAGGTCTATAAAGTCTTGGATCTTGAATTTCTAATGGGTGTTTCTTAATTGAATGTGTTTATTAAGCAATTAAACCATGAGTCTTTTTGTATCACAAAGGGAGGAGGTAATGAAGGAGGACCCAGAAAAGCCACGGAGTATGAGGAGGAGAGAGGAGAATGATGAAGCTCCTGGAACTCCTGTTACTGATGTGAGTATGAAACCTAAACAGCTCCCTTGTCGATAGCTTTCTCCATTTTTTTATCTTTCATTTCCATTTTCTGCCATGACTCAAGTGGCTGCCAGCTGCAGTAGGTCACATATTCAGTGATTTTGCATTTCTTTGTTATGTTTTCAGTATATTTTATTTAAATATTTTATCTTTTTGTGTGTGCAGTTTTAGAAATATAACTGTTGCATAGAAAAAACTTCTGTTTATTTACCAGTTCCTTGGAGATGTCCGTTTTACCTTTGGGATCTATTTAACTGTCCAACCATACATACATCAGTATCTTCATCCAGCTATTGATATATAATTAAGTTCTTCTCCTGATCATTAAGTGTCAGCAAACCTAACCCTAACTCAGGTCTCCGTATTCCCTGGTTCTCTCTAAATATTTGTTTATCTTTCATTCTTTCCGTAGCCCACTATTAAATATGAAGAACAGCCAGACTTTGTGACGGTGACAGGAGGCACTCTGCATCTCTACCAATTGGAGGGCCTAAACTGGTTACGTTTTTCATGGGCTCAGGGCACCGATACCATCCTGGCTGATGAGATGGGTCTGGGCAAGACAATTCAGACCATCGTATTTCTCTATTCACTGTTCAAAGAGGTATTGCCAGATACATGTTTTGGTTATTGGAGCACTTGCCAAAATCATTAAATACAAAAGTGATAGTTTGTTAATAAAATGCTTAAACACACCTATAATTCATTCATTTTTTTAGACAGAAGAAGTTTTCTTTCAGATGTACTTATTAGGTTTGACCAGCAGCATAAACAGCAGAAAACTTCGAAACACCATTGTGTGTTCAAATTATAAATCCATGGGTTGCAGGGAATGTCACTGTCTTGTCGCCACCATATTGGTTCCTTAGTTACATTACTCAGACACACAACTCAAAAACTGTGATGTTTAAGTTATTTATTATTTCTCTCAACACTTGTAGACCTTGTTTAGATGATAAAATTAAAGAAATGTAAGTATAGAACCTTGACCAGTTTATCTGGGTCTTGTTTTTAAACAGCTCTGCTCATCTCTCTCATTTGGTAGAGAGATAGGTGCTTCATATCAAATATTATTATACTCCCTGCATAGTGCACATCACAGATAATAAAACAAAAATTACTACACCCAGGCAGTACTTACACATTAACTTGACAGAAAAACGTGAATCTTATAGCTTAATAAAATATTTCAGACATACAACGTACTATATGACTGCAGAAACTGTTTTTTATGACCTGCACTGTGGGCTGCTTGTTTGATGTCTTGTTTAAAGACACCTCTTCATTTTTACCTGAAAGGCACACATTGTGGGTGATCGAGTTCATTTCTGACTAAGCCGTACCTTATATTCTTCTTGATAGTGCATACGATTTTCTCATTCTCCTCTGTTTTATGCATGTAGATGCGTTGTGTAGAAACAGACCCACTTGTAGATGGCTTCTCTGAAATATTTACTGGCTTTTTCTGGAGTCACCAGTTGAACCCCTTGTTTAAGAACCACTGTCTTACACGCTAACTAAAAAATGTCCCTAAGCCCAAATGATAGAGGATGTAGGACCTTGAATAATGGTTTCTACACCCATGTACTATGCAACATTCATTCATTCATTCATTGTCTTTAACTGCTTATCCAATTCAGGGTTGCGTGGCTCCGGAGCCTACCCGGAATCGCTGGGCGCAAGGCCAGAGCACACTACTATGCAACATATCTAATGCAAATGCATTTATATTCAGCTATCACCTGCATGGATCCTTTGCTAACATTCAGAGCATTATTTTGGTGCAGAAGCTGTAGTTTCATGATTCACGCAGTGCACTATGTATGTACAGTATAGTACTGGGCCCTTTTGAGGCACGGCTTGCATGCCGCTGCCAGTGCTTGCTGATGAATACAGCACTAAGTGCATGCATACAGGCAGATAGACAATTGAAATCTGATTTGACCTTTCACATTCATGTTGTACGCCCACAAAACATACATATCTGAGCTAGTACCACATATGAACGTGAGTCAAATTTGATTTGAAAGATTGAATTGTCATGTCCTCACAGCCCTGAAAAAAATCTAATCGGTGTCACATTAAGGTAAAAAAGATTTAAAATAATTCAGCCTGTTAATGTAAAAAGGTATAGTGGCTGTTCCTATTATGGAATGGTTTCTTAAGCTCATATTTTCCAATTGAACATTTGGTGCGTTCATTGCCATGGTATTGAGTTGATTGTTCATTTAATCTGTTTTATGGAGTCATTTTTCACTCTTTAATTTAATTTGGTGCTAGAAAATTAACTAGTCATCTAACGTTTGTCAAAATGGTTAGAAGTATAGATGAATATTTTGCTCCTAATAGTGGGTACTTCTACTTGGAGCGTCAATGAGTCACAATCAACTTCTGAATCTGAATGTCGAAACCCTTGGAGTGAACTCCAAATAATTAATTCTTCAGCCTGTACTGAACTTCAACAGATAAAACTTGGCGTAGTTTACGGATTTTGGTTGTATTGTTTGAAGTATACAACATCATCATATGATCTGTACGGTATGTTGTGTATGATATGATCGGTTAAATCCTGACTCAGTGCAGTTTTCTATGATGTTAACACTGTTTTGGTTGAAACATAGAGGTCTTATTTATATAGTCAAAGTTTCATTTCAACAGTGGCAGCTACAGGAGTCGAGAGTTTGAGTTGGCTGAAGAAAGTTGCACACTCTACTCAGTGTTAGTTCGGCCAATTGGAATAAAAGTGCTTAAGAAGCCATGCCATGATTGGTGCAATGACATGTCCTATGAATATGTTTAATTTGCTGGAATTTTGACATGAATATTAAAAATTTTTGTATCAACAGATGTGAACCATGAGAGACATTTGTGTAGTTGAGGAAAAAAAAACAGCTATTCTCTCTAATATTTTGGTACAATATCAATTCCTTAGTTTTTACTTCAGATTTCAGTCTTATACATTTTTTTACATTTGTGCTTTTCTCCATTCAACACCTTAGGGTCACACGAAGGGGCCGTTCCTGGTGAGCGCACCTCTTTCTACCATCATTAACTGGGAGAGGGAGTTTGAGATGTGGGCTCCAGACTTCTATGTTGTCACCTACACAGGAGACAAAGACAGCAGAGCCATCATCCGTGAGAATGAGTTCTCCTTTGATGACACAGCTGTAAAAGGTGGAAAAAAGGCCTTCAAACTACGGGTGAGTAGAAAAAGTATGGGAAAGAAACAGAAAATGAATGTGTACATATAAGCAGAATATTATCTGCACAATATAAACAGTTATTACAGTCTATTATATGATGATATGTCTGAAATGCATTTGGAACAAAATAAAGAGTTATTGTGTTAAAACAAAGATTGAAATGGATTTTTATAACATTGTTCAGATATGCATTTTGGTGAAGTATTTTGTGGGCTCCAGAGTGGGTTTGAGTGTCTGACTGTGCTGACTTTGATAACCCTGAACTTTCTAACAAATCAGAGGGCTGAATAAGATAATATACAGGGTAAGAAGTGTGAGTAATAATTTTGCTGTTGTAGATTTTCTGATGCACTGGCAGACTGTATTCAGTGGTCTGCTCTGATTATGTCCTGGCATTTGGCTTGTTCTTGTTAAGTTGAAGAGCCAAACCAGGTGCTTATGGCTGATGTGAGGATAGACATGGTTGGTATGCAGAACTGGATCATCATGGCCTGTGGCAGGTTCAGTTTTCTTCAGCTGCCTCATGAAGAACATCTTCCAGTGTTGGACACTGTGTTTGTCCACATTGGTCCCTGGGTCCTACATGAGGATACCAGATACTCAACTTCTTTTCTGTAGGTAGATTATCAGCATTTTCCTTCCCATACTTGCTCTCTACACTTTGTTCAATTGGCCTTAACTTACCCACACAATGTTAGATAGAATGTGGGGTCTGTTAGCTATAAGGGTGGACTGTAATGTTAACATAGGTCAGCACGGTAGCGCAACAGGTAATGTTGCTGACACACTGCTCCAAGGTTCTGGGTTTGAGCCCTGCTCTGGATGACTGCCTGTGAGGAGTTTGGTGTGTTGTCCGCGTGGATTTCCTCTGGGTGCTCTTGTTTCCCCCCACGGTCCAAGAACACACCTTGTTAAGGTTGATTGGCTACTCAGAAGTGTCCATAGGTGTGAGTGTGTCGCCCTGTGAAGGGTGTGCCCAGTGAATCCAGGTAGACTCTGGACTCACCATGACCCTGAATTGGATAAGCAGTTACTGACAATGATGAATTAATGAATAATGTTAACATAGCCCTCCAAAAGCATTCAGCTTTTAAGTGAGTTTGTTTTAGCAACAGTTAAAAAAGAAGCTTCATGTATCTGAGAAGAAGGTATGTGCTTGCTCATACCCTCCCAGGTTGGTGGCATTTTGTGTGATTGTTAGAGTCATAGCTAATGGGGTGGTCCTAGCTAATGGGTGGAATTGGCAAGAATTAAATTGGTAAGAAAGTTGAATAGAAATCAAATAGCAGGATAACTGATCTGTACTCTGTAGCATTCCTGTAATTTTCATCTTCTGGGATTATAGTGGATTTCTGAAACTTTAAAGGGGACATCTACAATTGTGGGGAAGCGCAATTTGTTTATGTTCCAAACTCTTCATCTTTTTAGGTGGAACCCTGTGTTTGAGAAGAAAAATGACTGGCTAAAGTTTAACTTTTCCATTTTCTCTTAATTTGTTTCATTTTTAACTCAATTCAATAATGCGTGTCCCAAATTTAGACGTAATTCCAAGCAGATATTTGCAGAAACAGCAAAAAAATAAGTCCTAATTATTCACCTGTGGAGCAGGAATAGAGCAATATCTTCATCTTGGGTTTGTGCTTTTGAACGTTTGGAGTTCTCTCCGTTGTCTAAAAGAACAACAGATGCCTTCTCTGTGCCATTAGCCGAGGGAGATAAATCCTAGCATACCTGCTAGCAAATGTTGAGGAAGCATCTTTATAATAAAAATAAAAGTGTTTTTTTTTTTTTTATTACCATTGTGAACATTGCCTTTAATGAGTATTAGACTTATATAGTGCTTTTCTAGACACTCAAGGCATTGCAGTGTTTCTGGAATATTATGGATTCACCTCAACAAGCACCAATTATTAAATTAATTATAATGATCAACTTGCTAAATAAATTACTTTAATGTTTGTATGTTTTTTCTGTGTGTCTCTCAGAAAGAAGCTCCCATTAAGTTCCATGTGTTGCTGACCTCCTATGAGCTGGTGACCATAGACCAGACAGCCCTGAAGTCCATTGAATGGGCTTGTCTGGTGGTCGATGAAGCTCACCGCCTCAAAAATAACCAATCCAAGGTATTTACATTTTTGTATGTCAGTTGTGTGTTTTTGTCTGTGACTGTGTATGATTGTGTACTGTTGGAAGAACAAAGTGTGTGAAAGCCTATACTGTAAAATCTGAAGCTTGTGTGTATGTTGTCAGTTTTTCAGGCGATTGAATGATTATAAGATTGACCATAAACTGCTGCTAACAGGCACACCCCTTCAGAACAACTTAGAGGAGCTCTTCCACCTGCTAAACTTCCTCACACCCAATCGCTTCAAGTGAGGAAAAACACATTCACACTTTTTAATGGTACACCTCCACTTACATTTTTCTTGTTGCTGCATTTCTCCATGCTGGAACTTTCTGGTGGGCTTTTAATATTTTTCTGCTGTGAACATGAAAGAGGAGTAAAACAACCATATCAGACTTTGTTGTGGTACTATACAATAGATGAAATAGTTATGAGTCTCACTAGCAGTTTGCTGTCTAGCATGTTACAAAAATTGGTTTAAAATGTTCCTTCCTATTTTAACTAGATATGCTACATCTTACTACATGAAACTTTTTACCTCAAAATCCTGATTGTGCACAAAGTGCACTGCTGCCACGTATTGCATGAAATCTGCAGATATTTCGACGAAATGCAAATGGACATGTACCGTAACACAGTCATATACAGGTTCTGATGCACATACAACTACCACAGTATATTCTCATGCTGGTTTGTCAGGATAACAGAATACAAACATAACAAGCTAACCCCTTCTCTGTCTGCAGTAACCTGGAGGGCTTTCTGGAGGAGTTTGCAGACATCTCTAAGGAGGACCAGATCAAGAAGCTGCATGACCTCCTGGGCCCACACATGCTTCGACGTCTGAAGGCTGATGTGTTCAAGAACATGCCAGCTAAAACAGAGCTAATAGTCCGTGTAGAGCTCAGCCCCATGCAGAAGTGAGAGCATGTTGAAAACACTGAGCAAAAAAATATATATATATTCTGTCATCTGTGAACTGTGTTTACTATTGAGTAAAAAGAGTGAAGATTAAAGCTGTGCAAATGTTGCAAAACTGCAGAAGGTGAAAGAGGAAGGCTGGAAATTGTGGTTTTGTTTAAGCTTTGTGTGTGTGTGTGTGTGTTTGTGTGAAAAGGAAATACTACAAGTTCATCCTGACACGGAACTTTGAGGCACTAAACTCTAAAGGAGGAGGGAACCAGGTTTCTTTGCTTAACATCATGATGGACTTGAAGAAGTGCTGCAATCACCCCTACCTCTTTCCCGTTGCCGCTATGGTGAGATGAATACTCATTTGTAGAGATGCATATATCAGCATGTCTTTGTGACTAAATTGGCTGAGAGTTCATTTTATAAATAAAAAAGTTTGAGTGTGTGGGCTTGATGAAGACATGAAACACAATAGCATATTTCAAATACTTCCTATTAATCAGTGGTAAATTGTAACATAAATGCTACTTGAGATAAACTGGCATTTTAATTTCTTAAATAAAAAAAATAGTTTCCTGCTTAAATGACATGAAATTATAGTACATGTTCCACTATATAAATAAATAAAAGAGTTTGATGGGTTAATGATTCATAAATTATAAGTTAATGGCCTTATATGTTAAGCAATCTTTTTGAACAGTGGTTCCACCGTGTGTTGGAACTTAACATTACAATATTGATTACATAGTTGTGAGATAGAATACACAAAAGAATTGTGTTTCTTTCCTGTATTCTTTTTTTTTTTTTCTTTGGATATTTGAAAGAAACTTAATAATGTAAGATGAAAAAAAAAGATGATGTTTACGTATATTTGTTTGTGTGTGCTTTACAGGAGTCCCCAAAGACACCAAGTGGGGCATATGAGGGCGCTAGCCTAACAAAGGCTTCTGGGAAACTAATGCTGCTGCAGAAAATGCTGAGGAAACTGAAAGAGCAAGGCCACCGTGTACTTGTGTTTTCTCAGGTACAATAATTACATGAGCTGTTTATAATCTTCCTTCTCAGGTCTATGCTTTCTTACACTCAGGTAAATCATGCTAGGGTTTCCACATGCAGATGACAATTAAAAAAACTCATATTCATTTACAATTTGTATTTGTTTACATAAGATGACGAAGATGCTGGATTTGTTAGAGGACTTCCTGGACTATGAGGGTTATAAATATGAGCGCATTGATGGTGGAATCACAGGAGCATTGAGACAAGAGGCCATTGACAGATTCAATGGTGAGAATATCTGAGTCCTATTAAATGTCAACCATATGCTTGTATAAGATACTTACACACTCTCTCTCTCTCTCTCTCTCTCTCTCTCTCTCTCTCTCAGCTCCGGGAGCTGTTCAGTTCTGTTTCCTTCTCTCTACAAGGGCAGGAGGTTTGGGCATCAATTTGGCAACAGCTGACACTGTCGTTATCTTTGACTCTGACTGGAACCCTCACAATGACATTCAGGTATAGGATGCAGATTAGTTTTCGGTTTGTGACACTTATTTTCTATAATGAAATTAAATGTTAAAGATATTGTAATTTAAAAATAAATTAATTTGTAACATATGTAAAAACAAATCTAGGCTTAAAGCGTTTTATCGTATCTGTTTGTCTTTACGATCACATCCAGGTGAAGGAACAAACCAAAATATTTATTTCTCTCTGTGTTTATTACTCTCAGGCCTTCAGTCGAGCCCACAGGATTGGTCAAGCCAATAAAGTGATGATATATCGCTTTGTTACCCGTGCCTCTGTGGAGGAGCGTATTACTCAGGTGGCTAAGCGTAAGATGATGCTGACACACCTGGTGGTCAGGCCAGGACTGGGCTCGAAAGCTGGCTCTATGTCCAAACAGGAACTCGATGACATCCTGAAGTTTGGCACAGAGGAACTGTTCAAGGACGAAATTGAGGGTGAGAAAAAAAAGATATATTTATAAATGGAAGAAAATAGTAACACTATACACAATAATGAGACAGAAAAAATGAAAGTTTACAAGGCAATATAAATATAGCAGTAAAAGTCATTTCTGGTCAATCTGTCTCATAGTGTTCACAAAGTGCTCTTTTTAAAAAATAAACAAAATCGTGATAGCAAAAATATGTAGCACACATCAGCAGTGTCTTAATATTATGATCATGTTGTTAAGCCAACATTTTAAGCTTATGATTTACGCTTTGTAAGTTTGCCATGATGTTTTCTCTGCCTTGTGACAATTAAACATGTCTGGTTTATTACACTCTATAATTGTAGATATTGCAGTGTCTGGATAATGCATCATTTCTGTGAATGTGTGTGTCTGTGTCAAGCAGGGGAGAATAAAGATGAGGACAGTAGTGTGATCCACTATGACAATGCTGCTATTGAGCGTCTGCTGGACCGTAGCCAGGACGCCACGGATGACACAGACATGCAAAACATGAATGAGTACCTTAGCTCCTTCAAAGTAGCTCAGTACACCGTCCGTGAAGATGACAAAGTATGTGGTTAATAACCAGGAAAGATAAATACAATTCCCATATTGTTTCCGTATGCTTGTAGTTTTCATCTATTTTTGTATATATGTGCATTTGCAGATTGAGGAGATTGAGAGAGAGATTATTAAGCAGGAGGAGAATGTGGACCCAGATTACTGGGAGAAGCTGCTGAGGCATCATTATGAACAGCAGCAGGAAGACCTGGCCCGAAACCTGGGGAAAGGAAAAAGAGTCCGCAAACAGGTCAACTACAACGACGCTGCCCAGGAAGATCAAGGTACCTTAATGCACATCACACATGCACACAACAGTGCACAGTTGCATCACTGGCTGGCCAGTATGGTCAAATCCATTTTCTCTTCACTTAAATTTAGAAGTATTTTTTTAATGTCTAAAGGTTTATTAACACTAAACAATAAATAAAAAAACTCTTTACAATTAGGAAAAAATTACCTAGAATTTTAGAATACGAAAAAAAATTCAACACCACAGGAGACATCATGCCTTAGGTTTGTATCTATTTATTGTTGTTCCAGGGTGTTTTTGAACTCAACATTTTGACAGGGACACTGTCCAGTTGGCCTTTTGTTATGTGAATCTAACAGGGACGTTGAACCGTTGGACATTTTTTGTCTAGTGAATCTTTTTTAAATCTAGAAACTTTGCTTTTGTGTTTCCTTGCCCCAATTCAACGGTTATATACACGTATTTCAGACTTTAACGTTAAGGAGCTAATAAAAAAAAAGCACTGAAGCGTTACACCCTCACCCTCTTATAAAATCAAGTTGAGGAGACTGTGTTGTCCTAGGTTTTTCCACTGACCTACCTGTCTTCTTTTTCAGAGTGGCATGCTGATATCTCAGACAACCAGTCTGAATACTCTGTGGGTTCTGAAGAAGAGGATGAAGATTTTGATGAGAGGCCTGAAGGTGAAGAAACCAGCTGTCTTTTATGTCTATAACCAAATGTATTTTAGGTCTATAACAATACACTGATTGCTACTAATTAGTTAGTACTAACCCATATTGTGATTCTGTCAACATACATTGGCATATTTTTGTATGAATATCCATGAACCTGGTGAAACTGAAATAGACAATGTTTGCAAATCAACTTGGTGGTTATTAGAAATGCAAATGTAAAATTATGTCTTGTTAAAAAAGTCGTTCACTAGCTGTTTCTACCTTTTACAGGCCGAAGGCAGTCCCGTAGGCAGATCAGAAATGAAAAGGACAAACCACTGCCCCCTCTGTTGGCCAGAGTGGGAGGCAACCTTGAGGTGACACAGGACTACTCTTTAACATTTGGTAGCATTGTTGGCAAAAGACACTTGACCTTTTTTAAAGGTCCTTTATACATAACAGTAGGCAGTAGTATCAACACCTATTATGGAGCAGCCATTTAACAATAGCTCTTGCTTTTCAAAATGCAACTTATCAACAGATTTACAAAGTCCTTCATTTTTTTATTTAATTTTACTTTTCTTAAAACAGCTAACTGAAAGAACATTGCTAACTAAGTTGCATTTTCATATATTTCTGTGAAAATACCTTCAGACGTTTCAGCTTCAGTTCATTAAATGTTTCTGCATTCCGACTATATAATACATTAAATTAATAGGCAGTTTGTTGCCCTGTGCTACAAAAACAGTCTGAAATCTTTTGAGAAGATTTTACACTGGATGTAGGAATACTGCTGTTGCTTCTTTTAATAAAGCAATAAGCCACGAGAGGATGTGCGTTACTGCAATTTTTTCATTTGGAAGGCTCTTGTGGCTTACTGCTTTTATAAAATGGTGGTCATCATAAAATGCAATAAAACACACAAATGTTTAATTCATAAATGTATTTATTCATAAACAGTCATTCACAATAAAGTATTTTTCCACCACACCGTGTGTGGCAAGCACATTAATGGCGAGCACTGTTGCTAACCAACATGAGGGCGATGCATAGCCACTCCATTAAACATAATATGTTCACATATATTCATGGTGTTTTTAGTTGAGTAGAAATACTTACATTTCTGTCCTCTTTCTGAAGGGACTCTTACTCTAGAGGAGAAGCTGCAGGAAGTATAGGGCTAGCCTTGGGCTGTGTTTTTAGCCTTTAGCTCAAGTAACTGGCTGAGTAGCATCAGCTTAACTGAGCAGTGACATTAAACCTCAGTGTTCAGTTCATAAATCACATATATAAAGTAGTATTTGCAATAGCCATTCCTTCACCAATGTAACCTCTGGTGGCTAAGCAGTCTAACCTGAGAAGTTAAACACTAATCGAAACACCCAGTTAATGATTAGGACTGCTGTTATATTAATCTGAAATTTAATTAATATATTAATCTGGACAATCTCTTCACATAATTCATCCACTGTTAACCCACCCAAAAATCAAAAGTTTCCCATTTCTATATGCTGCAAACAAGCTCACTACAAGGTTTAAAACAGCTGTGCATTAATATGGAATTCAGATGCTGTGAGGCGGTCATAGGTCACTGTCAGAATTTGTGACCCACTGAATATTAATTACATGAATGTACTTCAACATGCATGTTTATAAGGTTTATATGGAGATTCAGTGGGGGTCACAAGTTCTGATGGCAGCTGTCAGAAATTGTGACCCCTATACCAAGGCTATGAAGTAGCACCCTCTAGGATCACAGAACTTGATGTCATTATGGAAATTATTCAAGCTGTCCTTGTGTGAAATATAACATTTGTGCAACATGTGCAACTGCATGCACATTAATGTAGTTAACTAATCCGTGTGTGTTTTATGTGTATTATAGGTGTTGGGCTTCAATACTCGTCAGAGAAAGGCCTTCCTGAATGCTGTAATGAGGTGGGGTATGCCTGCTCAGGATGCTTTCTCCTGCCAGTGGCTGGTACGAGACCTGCGGGGCAAAACTGAAAAAGAGTTCAAGTAAGAAATATTTGTGAGCATAAAGAAGAAAATTAAACCATATGAAAGTCATATGAAGAATAAAGTAAACTTTTAATTATTATTGTGTATGTTAAATCTTTGTTCTTTTTCCCTTCTCCACATATTTCTGTCTATTCCTTGATTTTCTGTTTTTTTACTGTTCATGTTTTTTTTTTCTTTTTTTTTTCTTTTCCCTCAATATCTCCCCTATCTCTCTTTTGTTCTTAATGCAGAGCATATGTATCTCTGTTTATGAGACACTTGTGTGAGCCAGTAGCTGATGGTTCTGAGACGTTTGCGGATGGTGTGCCAAGGGAGGGACTGTGCAGGCAGCCTGTATTGACCCGCATAGGAGTCATGAGCCTGGTGAAGAAGAAGGTTTGACACATTTTGCATCTAGGGGCATTAAGCTCAATTCAGTTTCCATTTAGGGTTATCAGGAGAGTCCAACAGATTTGTTGGGACTGGATAGAAAGATCTACATTCATCCATTCATTCATTATCTGTAATCGCTTATCCAGAAAGATCTACAGTGGAGGAAATAATTATTTGATCCCTTGCTGATTTTGTAAGTTTGCCCACTGACAAAGATATGAACAGTCTATTATTTTAAGGGTAGTTTTATTTTAACAGTGAGAGATATGCAAGATGTCTAAAAGGAAATTCAGATAAGTACACTGTATAAAATATGTACATTTACATTTTGCAGAGAGAAATAAGTATTTGATCCCTCTAGTCTTAACATGACTTAATACTAGGTGGCAAAACCCTTGTTGGCAAGCAAAGAAATCAGATGTTTTTTTGTAGTTGATGAGGTTTGCGCACATGTAAGGAGGGATTTTGGTCCACGCCTCTTTGCAGATCATATCTAAATCATTAAGATTTTGAGTCTGTTGCTTGGCAACTCAGACCTTCAGCTCCCTCCATAAGTTTTCTATGGGATTAAGGTCTGGAGACTGGCTAGGCCACTCCATGTCCTTAATGTGCTTCTTTTTGAGCCTCTCCTTTGTTGAACTTGGCTGTATGTATTGGGTCATTGTCTTGCTGAAAGACCCAGCCACGACCCATTTTTAATGTACTGGCAGAAGGAAGGAGGTTGTCACTCAGGATTTTATGGTACATGGCTCCATCCATTCTCCCATTGATGCTGTGAAGTAGTCCTGTGCCCTTAGCAGAGAACCACCCCCAAAACAATGTTTCCCCCTCCATGCTTGACAGTGGGGACTGTGTTCTTCGGGTCATAGTCATAGTCTCTTCTTCCAAACACGTCGAGTTGAGTTAATGCCAAAGAGCTAAATTTTTGTCTCATCTGACCACAGCACCTTCTACCAATCACTCTCAGAATCATTCAGGTGTTCGTTGGCAAACTTCAGACGGACCTGCACATGTGCCTTCTTGAGCAGGTGGACCTTGCAGGCACTGCAGGATTTTAATCCATTACGGCATAATGTGTTACCATTGGTCTTCTTGGTGACTGTGGTCCCAACTGCCTTAGATCATTAACAAGTTCCCCCCGTGTAGTTTTAGACTGATTTCTTACCTTCCTCATGATCAAGGATAGCCCACAAGGTGAGATTTTGCATGGAGCCCCAGTTCGAGGTCAATTGACATTTATTTTGTATTTTTTCCATTATTTTTTTTTACAGTGGCACCAACTGTCTCCTTCTCAGCCAGCATTTGGTTTTGTAGCCCATTCCAGCCTTGTGCAGGTCTATGATCTTGTCCCTGACGTTTTTAGAAAGCTCTTTAGTCTTGTCCATGTTGGAGAGGTTAGAGCCTGACTGATTAATTGAGTCTGGGGACAGGTGTCTTTTATACAGTTGACAATTTAAGACAGCTGTCTTTAATGCAGGTAACGAGTTGATTAGGAGCATTTAACTGGTCTGTATTAGCCAGAACTCTTAATGTTTGGTAGGGGATCAAATACTCATTTCTCTCTGCAAAATGCAGATGAATTTTATACAATGTAATTTTCTGGATTTTCCTTAGATCTCTCACTGTTAAAATAAACCTTCTCTTAAAATTATAGACTGTTTATATCTTTGTCACTGGGCAAACTTACAAAATTAGTAAGGGATTAAATAATTATTTCCTCCACTGTAGATATTAGTGAGATTAAACATTTCTGTGATCCTTTTTACAATTGAATGATGGTGAATGGTAATAATAATAATAATTCATTCTCTGTGAGTAGATCTATGACAAGTTATTTTTTTGTATTTTATAATAAATATTAAATGAAACATCTCTCAAAGCCTGCAGCAGGATTGGGCACCATGTGCTTTCTTCCAAGCATGCAGAGCTGTTCCATGACATTCGACATATGGAGTAGTTTGAAAAGATGTGGTGGCTGGCTTTATGTGGAGGGGGCAGTTGCCTTCACCTTTCCAGCTTGGTATAATTTAGTGATGGAGAGACTGGGGACAATTGAGCATACGCAAATTGGCTAACAAAAATGGTAGGGTGGCATCTGAAAAATATTGTACAAATGTTTATTTACTTGCCATTATCTTTGACAAAAAGTACAATATTTCTCTAAACACAATTTACAGAAAAAAGAATCTGAACTTTGTAAGTATATATCATTGCTTGCTGTGCTGGGTATGCAGGTTCAGGAGTTTGAGCACATAAATGGAAAATGGAGTATTCCTGAGCTGAAGCCTGAGGTCACTGTGGACTCAAAGAAATCTTCACGAGCTTCTTCACCTGCAATGAAAACAGCTACACCAACCCCTGAGCAAAGCTGCAACAATACACCTTGCACGTCCAAGCCAGGTACACACATGTACATACCTACAATAAAAATAAAAAATGAATTCAGAACCCAATTCTCCATACATAGATGTACAAAAATATTAAATGCAAAATACACACACACATACATACATGCATATATATATATATATATATATATATATATATATATATATATATAAACACATTTTGACGCATCCTGACATTTTTAGAAGATTGCAGAATGGTATGGGTGCATGGAATATTTTGCTGTTTTCATGATAAACTCTATGGCACATTACTTTACATTACCACAACATACTGTACATTTGACCTGTTAACTCACCATAAATGCAGGCCCTGGGCATGCATTCTGGAGACAAAGCATGGTGTCGATCATAGCATGGTGTTATTTGTCTGATACAGACAGTTTGTTTAAGGCATTCTGTTGGCTACAAAGCTTTGGTGTGGCTGTTAAAGTTGAAAGCCTGGCTTCAAGGGTTTGAATGGAAAAGGCAACAGGATCTTCAACACTTGCTCAACATTGTTCTTCACCAAGCACTATTAAATCATCTGTAACGGTGTGTAAATTAGAATAGGAAGGTAATTAGATAATTGCAGTTTTTAGTTTATAAAAAATTATTAGTAAATTGGAGGCCTGTCTGGAGACTGCCCATGAGGAATCCACTAAGATTCTTTATGAATGCTGCCAGTAACTGTGCATAACATTGCAGCAGCTCATTACAACAAAAGGGTGCTCTGCTAAGTAGTAAAAATGCTTGTCATGAGGTGGTTGAATAATTCTCAGAGTTCAGTAGTTATTAAAAATTGAATTTTGTGTTGGGTGTGGAGAAACTACTTGTCATATTAGTTGTCTTCAGCTATTTAAATTTTTCTTTAATTGGTTTATGGGTAGCATGGTGGTGTAACAGATAGTGTCGCTGTCACAAAGCTCCAGGGTCCTGGGGTTGTGGGTTTGAGCCCCGCTCCGGTTGACTGTTTGTGGGGGAGTTATATTCTCCCCGTGTCTGCCTGGGTTTCCTCCGGGTGCTCCCATGGTCCAAATACACTACACACGTAGATATGTGAATTGGCTACTCAAATGTGTCCATAGGTGTGAGTGTTTGAGTGAATGTGTTAGTTTGTTTTGCCTTGTGTTTATAAATTTTGCTGAGAAACCTCATTTGCAATGCGTGTTGAGTAATTCTGATTGCAAATGTATGTGCCTGCAGATTAGTGCAGTATATAATTTATTGTCAGTCAATAACTACATCAAGACTGTAAGATAGCTAATTAGAGAAATTAGACACCCTAAGACCATAATACACCAAAACCACAAACAAGTTTGGTTAGTTGAATCATTTTGTAAAATGCCAAAAGAAAAAACCCATAAATATGTAATTTGGTTATTCTGTGTTCACTGACCAACTTGATTGTTTTTTGTAAAAGTTTTGTATTTGATGCATGCAACACACTCCAAAGTGTTATGACAGGGGTAGTATAAGAGTAAAAAAAGAATCATTATATGGGTAAGCAAATTTGTATAATCGTCAACAGTTCTTTGCAAGCAAAATTAAGTTGTTGCTCATCAGTTCTTACTAAACGTGATGATAGAGTTGCCCCAGATTGATGCCATTATTGTTATTATTATTATTATTATTATTATTATTATTATTGTTGTTGTTGTTATTGTTATTACCTAAACACCAATTAATTTCATCACTCTTACTCGTAATATAACTACACTGCAGCATAATGACAGACAACTAGTGATACTGTTAATATTTATTAGCATTTTGATCAGAGGAGGATGAGCCCCCTTGTGAATCTTCCCCTGGTCTCAAGGGAGTTTATCCTTGCTACTGTTGCCCTTTAGCTTGCTCCCTTCGGGCTTACTTATTCACGTTGTTTATCTGTTCTGACACAAATTATGTAACGCTGCTTTGCAACATCAGTTGCAAAAAACGCTATAAAAATATATGTTTATTTGATTTATTTATTTATTTTAATTTGAACAGCTAAAGTCTTGTATACAGCAATAATGACCAAAAATTCCACTTGCAAAACTGTAGTGATTAGCATCTTTAATGATTAGCATCAAATGATTAAAATATATAATAAAAAAAAAAGTGGTGTGGTCTATGGGTAAACATGCCTCTGTCCCATCTTTTTTAGAGTTACAGGCAAAAATTTCTAACTTTTCTAACAGTTTCTAACAAATATCAACAAAAGGTTTTTTATTGAAATCTCTGAAAATAATTTCTTTGTCCTTATGTTGGTTAAATACATTTTCATAGGAATTAATAAATTACACATTTCTGTTTTTATGTGTTTAAGTGTTCCAACTTTATTGGAAATGCGATTTGTAGATCATTTTATTTTTACCTTCTTTTTCTGAAAAACTAGGAACATTTGAATCTTTGTGTTAGTTTGTGTTTGTTCTGTCAGTGTATTCTGGCCCTTAAAGTGGTTATCAGTCCTACTCCTATTTTATCTCCATTCATTCATTCATTCATTCATTCATTCATTCATTTATTCACTGTCTGTAACCGGTTATCCAGTTCAGGGTCACGCAGTTGTATCTCCAGCAGGTAAAAAATGAACTACAGCTGCAAGTTCTAGACATTACCTTTTACGCAGTACTAAATTTGCACTCATACATAATGAATGTAAAATACTTCTGTAGTGACATAAATTTTAGGGCTGGATCGTTTGTCCACAAGATGGTAGAGTAGGGCTGAAGTGAGCAGTTCTGTCTCAGAACAGTGTGCTACTAATATAAGCGTGCCATTGCCTGCACATTTCAGACACAGAGGCTTCTTGTTGGTCCAGGATGTTCTTGCTGAAGATGAATGGTTGCATTTCAGGATAC
This sequence comes from Hoplias malabaricus, assembly GCF_029633855.1. Classification (NCBI taxonomy): domain Eukaryota; kingdom Metazoa; phylum Chordata; class Actinopteri; order Characiformes; family Erythrinidae; genus Hoplias; species Hoplias malabaricus. Next base: position 29,251,596 of record NC_089808.1, read on the forward strand.
ATTTTATGAGCGCACACATTTACTCAGCAATTATTTCCCTCTTTTGGATAGTCAGGTATCCTTAAAGGGCCTGTGTCATTTCCTTGCCATTTTCAAATTAAAGTAGTTGATGTAGTATCTTAACACTCTAAAAGTTTCAGAATGGAACTCTCAGTCTCCAGCCATATGGTACATAAATTGTAGTTAAGCTAGGAAGTCTGTGTTTAAAATGTTACTGCTATTCATTTACATGTATCTGCTTTTAATCTTTAACACATTTATCCTGCATATTAATTTTGAAATTAAAACATTTTTTGAGTCTGGACTACATTTCTAATTTTATTTCAGTTAAGGTTGTTTGTATAGTACCATACTGCTAGTGCATTTTGCTTGTTTAAATGTCCACAAGTATTGTGATATTGTGGTGTTGCCATATCAGCCAACAATAACAGACATGCAGAAATGTGTAGGACATATACACACACATGTGCACGCATTTGTGCATGCCTGACCAGATTTGTTCTGTCACTTTGTAGCCACACCATCTCCACCTGACAAACCAGAAAAGACTGGAAAAGAGGTTGAAAAAGAAGAGGGGGAGAGCCCTACTGAAGCAGAGAAAGAGAAGGAGATAAGGAAAGAGGGAAAGGAAGGGGAGAGCATTGAGAGTGCAGAATCTAAAGAGGTAGGTGTGTGATGGGAGATGTTGATGTCTGTGGTTGTGGAAAGTAATGGATGTGTTGGTGAGTGACAGAGTCAGTAAGCAAGCAAGCCGTTTTTGTCTATTGATTTGTTTTTGGCACTAAAAACGGTCTCTGATTATTTGTCATTAGCCTGTTACAATTATAAAGGAGGGTGAAAAAGAACTTCCACTAAGTGAAAAGCCTGAGCCATCTGAAACATCCTCAGCAACTGCTGCTAGTGACTCCAAATCAAAAGAGTCTCCAGATACTACTTCAACTTCACCAAAAGAAAGGTTTGAAAAAGAAAAGAGTGGTGAGGAGGACACCTGTAAAAAAGAGGCTGTTACTGAGAAAACGAAAGACGAATCCACTTCAGACCTTCAAAAAGTTAAAGAGGAGCATCAAGGTAGAGTTGTTATTGTCACTGCAGTGCATAGCTCATGGTACAATGAAAGATTTGAAGGGATATAAAATCTGTTTTTTAAAGCAAGTAGTTGATCCAATTCTGTTTTCTGTATTTGCAGCATCAGAGAAGGAGGAGAAGAATGAGAGAGAAGGGATGGGTGAGAAAATTGGAGAAGAGAAAGAAAAGTGTGAGGAGATGATTGTTCCCATGGAAACAGAAAAAAAAGAGAAGATTGAAAACCAAGTGTTAGATGTTAAGAAAGGTGAATCCTGATCTTTCTCTTTTTGTGCTTTTTTAACATTTTTAACACCCATTTATCACCTTTAAATTATTTTGCATTTTGGCATACAGAAGAGGTGAAGGGTGAAAAAGATGCTGGGAAAGAGATTAAGGTGCAAAAAGAGGACACAACCAAGGGGAATGGCAAACCAGTCGAGCGCCCACGGTTCATGTTCAACATTGCAGATGGAGGCTTTACAGGTAAAACAAAAGCATGCCACTTAAGGGTGGAGGGTTTTTTGTGACCATATTATATAATCTAATGAATACATTTAAAAAAGAAACAATTAATTAAAAGAAGAATTAATTTATTGAATGTTTCCTTCAATAAATACAATTTTGAAATAAAAAAAATGAAATAAAAGCTTACATTTTGTGTGATTTATTTAATCATTATTTAAATGTTCCTTTTAAATATTGGCGGGAATAACTCTGATCCAGTCAGATTTATTGGCTAGATTGCGCAGTAAGGCAAGACATATTGATCTGCCTACTAATGATAGTTTTTAAAATGGCAAAATGTCAAAAGTAAGAGTTCAGGGTGAATAATTGTCCTGAGCTCTTAAGGGAGGCTGCATATTTAATGGAAGAAACACCCCTGCTGCTCAGATGATGAATAAATTCTACTTTTAATGATTTATTTCTTTACTCATTTAATTATATAATATTGTCACAAAAACTCTTCATACTTAAGACTATATATAATATAAGACTTTATATGATTACAAAAAGTACTGTTCTGTATGAAAAAAATGTTATATATATGTTGATTGAGTTTTGCTCACAGCATTGTAAGGGCCTTCTCCTTTTTGGTTTAAATTAACACTAAGGTGCAGGACCTAGACCGGCCCATGGCACGAAGCATTTTTGTATCTGTACAGTTGGTAGTGCTTCTTCTACTTGCTGCTCCAAACAAGTAAACTAAAATATAAAGTTGTGTTCCTGTGGTCAATGCAACGCTACTTGGTGTGTATATAGGACTGTCAATCCATTTTTCTTGTGTTACATCATTGTATAACCACATTGCAATTTTTGTATACTGGAAAATCAAAATACACACTGTGCTATGTACAGGGTACAGAATACATATGAAAACAGTGAAGAAAAGTGCTGTATTCCTGCACAAACCCGCAGATATGACAGTGTTTTGTTTCATTAGTGTTTAAGCATAATACCACTATTCACAGGCTAACAAATCATCACCACTCATAATCCTACATCTAGTCTATGCAGTTCATTCACTTAATGTTTACTACACACACCAACTAAAGTAATTATACTGATCAACACAGTTGCCACACAACTTTACGACCAGTCCCCAAAGTTCACATGCTTTTTTTTTCTTTATATCTGTACCATTTTTATCATGTGGGAAAACATTACATTTAACTTTTAAGCAGATGCTAAGGTAGGTTCAGAAAACGTTTATTGCCACATCAAAATCACTGTGTGATTTTGCTGCGCTGAACTGTAATAAGGAGATTAGACCCACAGTTGTTGGCTACTCTGGGTTCAGCAGTGCAGAAACTAAACTATGTACCCTTTGGAGGAGTGTAGGATCCCCTCCTTTCCCCTTAAATTCTGTACAGGGCTGTGAAAAATAAATTACACTAGGGGGAGCCCCAGGAACAAAAACACAAATCTTACCTAGTGTTCCTTTAACAAGGAAACAAGGGGTAAAAATGCCTCTTCCGTTTTGATTTGAGTGTTATTGAATTTTATAACAAACTGTATATGAATCAGTACCAGTGACTTTTGCATTTTGAACATACCATATTTCAGAAAATTTTTATCAGGAAAAGTATTCTTTTTTAATTATGCACTATTGATATAGAGACACAGCACAAGATCTTCATCAAAGTTTATCATGTCCCTTGGGCAGTTGGGGGTTAGATGCCTTGCCTAATGCCACCTCAGCCATGGATTGAGGAAGGAGTATAATACTTTTCCCTTAATCTCCCTGCCCCCAGTTTTCCTTCCGGTTATGGGGATTGATTTAGAGCCCCCACTGCTTGGAAGAGGTCACATGACTGTCAAACAAATACTTTTCTTCAGTGTTAGCTTTATGCTCTATAAAATCATTAAGGTCCAGTTAGAGAAAACTGTTCCAAGCCAAGGCCCAGAACATAATGTATAACTTGCATTATGATCAGTGCCATATCCTGTACATTAAAATAGGCTTATAATTATCGTATCATTTTATGTAATTAACAAATACTCTAAATAAAATGTCCTTTTCATTTTTCAGGTAAAAATTACAAATAAAACAATTCAGGAGGGAAAAAATGCATATTTTAAATAAAGTCCCTAATGACTTTTGTAGTTGCAGTTGACTCTACTGCTTTTCATAACTAGCAAACTGGCTCTTTATGCTGAAAGTCAGGACTTTTTCTGTAAACAGAATCCATGTTCAGTTCATATTTCAAGTGTTGCCTTATTTATAATATTTCGGGTTTATACTCAAGTCCGGATAGGACAGTGTCCGGACCCGGACCCGGACCCGGACCGTGACCGTGGTCCACATATTTGTGACCCTTGCTCTATATCCATTTTCTTTTCTGCAGAATTACACACCCTGTGGCAGAATGAAGAGCGAGCAGCAATCTCATCTGGAAAGATGAATGAGATCTGGCACCGAAGACATGATTTCTGGCTGCTGGCAGGAATTGTACAGTATCCTTTCTTATGGGTGGTTGTTGCCATGGAAATTGTCTGCCTTTATATGTACAGGATATTATTTGTGACTCTGTATGACCCGTTATAAATGTTAGGCGAGAGGTTATGTAATATATTGATCATTTCCTGATCTTTCATGTCAATATACTTGCTTGGTAGCTGAATAGTTCATCAGATGTTAAAACATAATTGCCTTTTCCTAAGAATTGACTGAAGTTGTGCTTTGGTTATTCCGTTTTGTGGCTGTTTGCTTTGAACCTTAACACGTGACCCCTTTTAGTCATGGTTATGCCCGATGGCAGGACATTCAGAATGATCCCCAATTTGCAATTGTCAATGAACCATTTAAGTCACAAGCGAACAAGGGAAACTTTTTGGAGATGAAAAATAAGTTCCTGGCAAGAAGGTTTAAGGTAAGGCATTTTAACCCAAAAAAAAATACAAAAACATTTACTGGACATATGCACCAGCAAGACATTTGTCAGGGACATTACGCAAACTTTAACATGTTAGTGCCCTAGTACAAACTCTGGGTAAAATCAGAGTCAGCGCACATGAGAACAGAGCAGGGAATGTTCCTGAGTTTCTCCTGCATGCGTTGCACCACACCTAAAGCATGTGTTTCATTCTTCACTGCAAATGTGGGCCTGACACAGAAAATGTGTCTACATGTGTACAGCTACATGTGTGAAACAGCACCCTGGGATATCTCCGAACCCAATACTCCAGAGATTCTCTAAAAAATTCTACATGTGTGCAAGAGGCACTACTGACAAAATTGAACTATGGCACTCATACAACCATTCTGTTTAATGTTTTGTAAATTAGTTATTTAAGGTATTTAAAAGATGATCTTGTGGCTTCTGCCCTTTGTTGATAATAATGACAGAACATCTCATCCTCTTAAAATTGTATTCCATGCCCGCCCAAACATGGAAATCTACTTGCTGTCTCACTAGACACTACAGGAGGTCCTCGGGTTACGTCAGTCCTGAATTACGATGTTTCGTGGTTACGACACATCTCCCATTTACTGTATAAAACCTTGTTTCTACTTAAGCGGTTTTGCATCATAAACGCCGTAACCCGAACTTCGTGTTTGGTGTGCGCGGCGGAAGAATACGGTTATGCGGCTCGGGACCGAGGAGGATAGGTGTTAGGATAGGATAAGAGCTTATAGTATGTTATTTACGTAAAGTATGTGTGTATGTCCCGACTTACACCGAAAATCGGTTTACGACGCGACATAGGAACGAATCAACGTCGCAAGTCGAGGACCCCCTGTACAGGCAAATGTTACAATTTCAAAATTCTGAAAAGATCATGTCTTGTCTGACCAACCAAGCTCTGGATCTTACATGGGATGGTGAAGTTGTTAGGTCATTAATGATAGATATTTATGGTGTTTCTTAAATGGGGGAGAAAAGTGACCACTTGTGGGATATACTCTCTAAATTTTGAGTGACCAAAATGATGTATCAGTTTCTTTGATTACATGTGCTTAGTTGTTATTATTGTCTGTATGTCTGTATTATTAAGACATTTAGTTACCATTCCTCTGTCAAGCTATGACCCCCCCCCCCACCACCACACACACACACACACACACACACACAAATTAAGGCAAATACACACATACATTACTGACCTTTTATAAATGTAACACAAAATAAAACTGCAGTAAAATGCATACTATGTTATATTAATGTATTCATTTTATATCAGTGGCTTGAGGTTTTTACTCCTCCGCATGTTGACATGTGATGACACGCATTCACCTCATGCTGACTCAAGTTCTTGTGAAAACATCTTCTCTATTTTTTTTTTTTTGCCTTTGTCTCTGTCACATGTTTCATATCCCATTCTCTACATCCGCATTCCTTCTTTCCTCACTGCCACACACTCTCACATATAATTTGAAAAGCACAGCTAGCCTTGCTATAATTTTATTACATTGATTCTTCTACTCCTTAGTATCACTTAAAGGTGATATTGTTCTACTTTATACTTTCATCCAGATCATTTAACATTTTTTCCCAATCAGTGTGCACACACTCTTCTTTTTCTCTTTTTTGTTTAAATCTATTTTTTGGTTTTGTTTTCTGCTCTTTCTTGTTCTGTTTTCATCTTCCAATTAAACACAATTTTTCTGATGCATACTTAATTTCTCATTCAATCTTTGCATCTTTTCTATTTCATCCTCTTTTTTAGGAAAAGAAGATATTTGTGATTTTACCCACTGTAAATCCCCTTGTGCCCATCTCTCTCTCTCTCTCTCTCTCTTTCTTTCTTTCTTTCTTTCTTTCTTTCAGCTGTTAGAACAGGCACTTGTGATAGAGGAGCAATTGCGTAGGGCAGCATACCTCAATATGACCCAGGACCCCACCCACCCAGCCATGGCCCTGAATGCCCGCTTTGCTGAGGTAGAATGCCTGGCAGAATCACACCAGCACCTCAGCAAAGAGTCACTCGCAGGGAACAAACCTGCAAATGCTGTCCTGCACAAGGGTGAGAAAAGCATGTATTATGTTTAAAATCTGTGCATGATGTGCTCAACTGTTAAACATATGCAATAAACCTAGATATTAAATATATCAAGAATACCATGATTTAACACTGGAGAAATTGTTTAGATGCTTGTGAAAAGTTCACCATCCTAAAATGCTCTATACATACTTGTAATGTGTATTGTATACAGGAAACATGGCATCAGTGCTACATCATTGGATGTCTTTGTTCTGATTGTGGAGTAAATGCACAAAAAAGAAATGTTGCTTCTGGAATAACTCCCTATTTCACAATGTTTCCAAGATATGGGAACACTCTCAACCACAAAAGGCATTTTCAGCTAAAAATGCTCTCTCTGGGAACCAGAAATCTGTTTGCTGTGCTAATCTACAAAGACAAACAGACTTTTGGCTCTAGTATCATTTGGCCCATCAGTTATACTGTTGCTGGAAAAAAACTAATGAATTCTTTGTAATGACTGGCTGATATAAAAATCAAAATGATCAATTTCAATAAGCATGCAAAAGTTGGCAGAGTCAAACCAATACTGCATATTGGAAGTATTCTCATGAGGAATATGTTCTTTCATGATACATTACACAAATGTGCAAGCAACCTCATAATCATGATGTGTTTGATGTTTCAGTCCAGAGAAATCGTTTAAAACAATGAACAACGATTCCTAACTATGGGTTTTCAGTGCCCTTGGCATGCACATTAGTTTAATGAAGTGTGTTAGAGCAGGGGAATACACTAAAATATACTAAACATGTTGGTGGTTGGATTTGCTGTCTTAATTTACCAACATTAAGTGTGTGATGCTCTGTAATGGATTGAAACCCTGCCCAGAATATATTTCTTGCCTTGCCCTGTCACCTCTCCACCAAATAACTTGTTGGCTTACTGGTACTGATTGTTTTCTGTTGCATTATTTAAGTAGATGCTGCACAGTGGTTGGTGGTTAAGGTTGCTATGTTGTCTTCCAATGAATGTGAAGTTTTTGAGTGTTTACAAAAATGCTATGTAAGACATCACTGCTTTAAAACATAAACAAATTAACTTTCACTGTTGTTTGAAAAAGAACATTTTACCACATTCCAAGTCAGTGGTTCTCAAACTGTGGTATGCATACCACTGGTGGTACGTGAAGCAGCAAGAGGTGGTACTCCAAATGACCTAGAAAACTGTACTACTTAATTAAGGACTTGATTAAAAACTGAAAATCTGAAGTGTTTGTGTGTAAATTACAAGATGTTCCATGGGTTTTATAAATATGCCCCAATTAAATTTGTTTGTGTTAAAAAAAAAAAATTTAAAAATCCAAGAGGCTAGGCATATATCATAGTTGATTACGCCTATAAGGGAACGCAGGGTGGGGGACAGTGTTCCCTTGTATTTTTTCCAGGAAGGGAACACAATCCACAGTTGTTGTTTTTTTTTTTTCTTTTTTTGAGAAATCCATATGAAGAAAACCCAGTTTCAGTTGCTACTAGATGCAAGCAAAAGCTAGAGATAGACATTAGCAGTTTGGACTTTATTACAAAAAGGGCCAAGCAGAAACGAGAAAAACAGCAGAGACCAAACCTGAGAATACTCTGGAGTCCAAAAGGACTAATTCCAGACATAAAACAAATAGAGAAACAAAGTAAGTATTATGTGCACGTGAAGACAAGACAGATGAAAACACACAGCTCAAGGAACATAATGTGGCCGTTCTTCGCATCAATGGAGCCTTAAAACACTGTTTAACACAGCACCGTGCCTCCTTCACCTACTGAAACAAGCGCCGAGTGCAGCTGTGTACACCTGCTCCAAGCTCCACACTGTTTTCACCTATAGCCTATTAAAGCACATAACAGATATTAAATTGACTTCTTCTTGTTTTTTTTTCTTTCAAAACACTAATTTCCCATTAATTTTATATGTACCTTAAATGTATACATATATATTCAGTTTACGCCTAGATATTTTTCATTCATTCATTGTCTGTAACCGCTTGTCCAGGTCAGGGACGCGGTTGGTCCAGAGCCTACCAGGAATCATTGGGCGCAAGGCACCCTGGAGAGGGCAACACACACTCACACATTCAATTACAAATGCACACATTCAATTACACACTCACACCTACGGACATTTTTGAGTTACCAATCCACCTACCAATGTGTTTTTGGACCGTGAGAGGACACACAAGCACCCAGAGGAAACCCACGTGGAAAAAGAGAACACACCGATGATCCTCACAGACAATCACCCGGAGTGGGACTACACCCTGGAGCTGTGTGACTACAGCACTACCTGCTGTGCCACCGTGCCACCCTCCTAGATATTTTTTTATATATTTTTTATAGCAATTTTGTTTGAAGCATGCAAATTTCAAGTAAAAACAAACATACAAAAGTTCAAGCAAGACTTTGCCTTATGTCCTGAGAACAGCAGACCAGGAGCACAGATGTTTCTGTGGTGAGACTCATAGGTGGTACTTGGACGTTTGGGTTTGATAATGGGTGGTATGTGGTCTAAAAAGTTTGAGAACTACTGTTGTAAGCAATTGTGAAATATGTAAATTATGGTTTTAGACCCTTCTGCATTTATTCAATTTGTTTTTTATGTCATCAACATTTTAATTTATGACTGTTATATTTTCATCATTCATACGGCCTTTTCCATCATTTTTAAGCACTTTTAGTTTTGAAATTTTAAAATGTAGAAAAAGGTCTTGAAAATACAATTTACACGAATCTGTGTTGTTTTAGCACATACTGATTTGTAATGAGATGCCAATCAGTGATTATTGTGTATTTACAATTGTCCTGGTTTAACTGCAGTTCTCAACCAACTGGAGGAACTGCTCAGTGATATGAAGGCAGATGTGACGCGGCTTCCAGCCACCCTCTCCAGAGTCCCACCCATCGCAGCACGTCTGCAGATGTCTGAGAGGAGCATCCTCAGCAGACTGGCCAACAAGGGCAATGAGACCCATACACCACCGGTAAATAGCTACCCACACATCATAAACACTTCCACTAAAGGCACACTGTATTTACAACCGAGATCTGAATGATTTGTCTGTATATAATGGTTCTTCTTATATACCTGTTCCTTCAATTCCATCAATAATCTTTATTTTATTTACCTTTAATCTGTAGGCATCTTTGATGTATTTCTAGAGGATGCAATGCATACATTTATTACTTAATGCAACTCGCTCACATGCACAACCACAATGCATTAACTTCAGAGGTTTGACTGATTATTGTTATTAATCCAACCAATCCAAAATGCAATATATTTGCATTTTAATGTATGCGGTTCCTAATCTACAGCAATACAGATTGAATGCATGCATTTGAACATAAATGATCATCATCGTTAAATTAACAAAAACCTATTAAATGACTAGCACAGAAAATAACTATAGCATGATAACATACAAATATGAATTTAGAGAACTGCAGAATAAGAAAAAATATTGTCATGTTAACGATTCACAATTGACAGTCATTTCTTGTTTTTACAACTTGATTTTTTGGTGTATTCAGATTCATTTTGAATATATTCCAAATTTGATAATATTGGTCAATTTAGCTTCTTATTAAAAGACAAGTTGGGACATCCCATTTTGAAAACAATCTCTGTGGAGCATGCTAAGCTATGGTTTTCCTCCTCTCCAGCCTATCCCTCCAGGACCTTACGCCACCCCACAGAATTACGGTCCCCCATTCACACCAGCACCCCCCGGGGGCATGACTCTGGCTGGGGCCAACTATAGCCAAATGCCTCCGGGGTCTTTCATATCAGGTGAGTACTAATGTTCCATTCATACAAAGGACTTCTCCAAAACCTTGATGAAAGATACTCGAATGGTTTCACTTGTTAAGTTGAATTGGCCAGTTTAGCAAAGAACACAAAGGCTTACAGATTGTTTTTAGAGCTGCAGCTCTGCCTTGTCAGTAATTCATCAAAACAATATTAATTACAGAATGACTCCTTTGTCATGCACATGTTCTACTACTAAAATTCAGTCAGTAATGAAACCATTAGTGACCTTTAATCATGAAAGCTTTGGGAAAGAGCTTTGCATGTTTTGTGTAATTTCCTTATTTAAACTTTGGCTGATTATCAGACGTTAAATGCGTGTGAAGACATACAGGTTAGAGCTTGGATTTGGGGTTCACTGTAAAGCATCAAACTCTTTCTTCCCAGCAGACTTCTTATAATATTCCAGGCTCATGAGTGTTGTTCTGTAAGTGATGGTTTAGCAGGATTTAAATAAGAGGATGTGGGTTTGTTCAGTGTAAGCTGAGGGAAAAAAATTTAATCACTTAAAAAATGCACTGCTGTGGCTGTACTTTAAGGGCTGTGGAGTGAATATTTCTGACGTCTTCCTGGTGGATTTGTTGGCTAAAAATAAGTATAGGATCAACCATAGATACCTACACATTAATCGTGAACAACATAGAAATTATTTTATTCTATTGTTTTTTAACTAAATGTGTGTCACTGTAATGTGTCTTTATTGCTTTATTTATTTTCATTTTCATCTTTTATTATTTTTAATTCTACGGAGTGCACTTTTGAGTGAAGATTTCAGCGAGTTTGTAGCTTACTTGAGGTCTGTACTGATTATGTGCACTGTGCACAGTTGTTGATAAATACTGCTAATGTAATAAATAAGTATGTAATATATTGGTGAAATAAGTCACATTTCTAGTTGAAATAGAGATGCTGATTCCCTGTATTGTGAAAATATTGGATATGATTGATGCCCCTAAATAAACCTTCATTATAGCTTATGGGACAGCTATTTATTTCTGAAAATCTCTTAATATTGCAGTAAAATAAGGCATCTGGAGTGACTAACTAGGATTAATGTTCAATTGTTAACCAAGGCAAAACAAAACAAAAACTGCCACATTCTGTAGCAGCAAGTAGAAGTGGAAGGTGTCAGAGAAAGTATACATTGTGTGTGTGTGTGTGTGTGGAATCTAGTCAGTCTGTGTCAGTGGTACTTTCCAGTATTCACTGTACAAAATAATATAGAATAATATAAAATACATGTTTAAAATTGAGTATAGTGGACCTTGAAAGAGCATGGAAAGTCCTTGAGTTGGCTGCATGTAAGAGAGTGAGAAGTCTGTAAACAAAGACACATCAATCTGCCAGTTCTTATAAAATTTGGTGACGTTAGCCAAATACTTGTACTGTGTATTATTCTGCAAAATGTGAATCATGTTACAGTTTTAACTGAAGCAGTTGCTTTCTAATTTGAAAAGGCCTCTGAGGAACTTTGACTAAATAACTCTCCCTCTTCCTCTGGTCCAAAAAAAGTCTGCTCTAGTCTGCCAATAAGTTGTGTTTATTACTTTAAAATGAATTCTGCAATAGCATAAACAAGTGCTGGATATACACAAAACAATCATGTCTGACTGTGTGTATATTTTCTTTGTTCTTAAGTGTGACTGGGGTACACTTTCACCCCAAAGGGGCTCATGTGTTCCTGTGCACTGTTGATCGAGTATTTTAATACCCATCATTCAGCCAAGGCGTCTGTGGGAGACATAGTAGCCCCGTTTTTTTGGTGCAGTGGAGCTTTTTCTGAAAATGTCATTACGCTGATCCACTGCCCTGGCTGTGCCAGGAATCGCTCAGCCGAGGGAACATTTTTTCTCCTCAGGCCAGGGATATTTTTAAGAGAGAAGGGTGAAAAAAAAGAAAGAGAAACACAGGGGAAAATGTGCAGGTTTTCTTAATGGTGAGCACAGAGAGGCAGATGGGGCTCTGCACTAAGTCTGCACGCACTGACCCCTACCTGAGCTAAAAATATGCCATACAAGAGGCCAGTCCCCAACTGAGAGGACTGTGGTGACCCCCACATAAACATAAAGGCCAACAAAAATGACTGAAAACAGCACACCAGCCTAAACAGAAAAGAAGCAAAGAACACAAGAAAAAGGAGAGAAAGGGGATTCGGCTGGAGAGAGAGATAAGAAGAGATGGGAAAATGTGAGACAGATGGATAGGGATGGAATAGAACAGAATGAACAGTATGAACTCTTTAACCTACGCCATGTTTGGGAAATTTAGACCCTGTTTCGCCGTATTAATTTTTTTCTTAGAGTTGTTAAGAATATAGAAAAAATAATTTTTGTTTTCATTCCCCAAGTCACTGACACTTAAACTCATGCTTTTTTGGAGTCATGAACTTTACACAGCAAACGAGTTTAATTGTTTTTTGTTTTCTTTGGGAGTAGATGGGTGCTAAAACTTTCATTTTCTTTTCAAAGCTGGAAAATATACCCTTTTTTCTTCTGTGAAATACAATAAAGAACCATTTCTATGCATTTCTTTATGAAAGTTAATTGTGACATTTGTATATCCCAAGGACCTCTGGGGATTTTTATATCCATGGACTAAGGTGAAAATTGGACAATTGGGAATTATAATTTTATGAATATGAGAATCCCATGACTCGTGTACGTTTCAGTCACGTTTTACTTTTTTTCTTTTTTTAATTGGCCTCTCAACTCCTTCCTACCTTGAGTCTGCTGATGATTTGTGAATATTTTGAGGACTGATACTGTTTGACTCATTCTGATCTGATCTTGCTGCTGCTGCTAGCCCGCTCCCTGCCCCATCCAGTGTCTACAGTGTGCCACCTTTCTGCCCCCACAGAAGTCCCGCCCTGCCTGAAGACCAAGGAGCATGATGTCCTGCAGCGCCAGCGTGTGGTGGACCTGTGGAAGGATGGCAAGTCTGAAGGATCAATTGGGCAGGAGCTGCGCATGCCTAAATCCACCGTGCACAGCATCATCGTCAAATACCGCCTCAGCAACACGGTGGAGAACTTGCCACGCAATGGCCGGCCTAAAAAGCCCTGACTGACCAAGCCATGGGAAAAAGTGAAACAGACGGGAACCGGACAGGCAAAAATTAGGAGAAATGGAGAGAGAAAGAGAAAATATGTGGAGAGTAAGCAGTAATAAAAATTAACTCTGAAAGTGTGGCGAGGGCAATTTAACTGATAAATGGATAGGGAGTAATAGAGGGGAGCAGAAGAGGGGCTGTCAGAAAGCATTTCAGCAGATGAAACAAATAATTTTATAAGAGGGTTTGGAGACGAGGTCCACTTGAAGTAAACACAACCTCCCTGACTGATGATGACTGATAATGAAGCCATCAGGATTAATATGAACAGACTCAGAGGTGGACTGCCGTACTGAAGGAACGAATGGGATGAGCAAATGAATATAAGGAAGTGAGCGAGAGTGATATAAGAGGAAATCACCACTCCAATGAATAACGAGAGCTGTATGGATTATGCCAAGGAAACTGCCTGCTAAAAAGCACCCTTTTTTTTCACTCGCTCTGCCCTCTGTTCATTTTCAGCTCTTTCTGAGAGAAGCCCCTGAGAATTAATCTTTCACATGGCAAGAGAAATGAGTGCACATGTCTCAGTACCCAGTACCTTTACTCCCTAATTCCTATTCTCACTCTCTCTCTCTCTCTCTCTCTCTCTCTCCATCTATCTCTCTGATTTTGTTTCTCTCACTCACTCTGAACCTTTGCCCCCACTTTTACTCATACACAGAGGGAGTACTGCAAACTTTCATGGTGTCAGAACCAAGGAATTTGAAGGACAGATTGCAAGTTTGTTTTGTTTGCTCAACAGTTCCCATTCTGATCAGCTATTAATTGAAACATGTCACGTTTTTAATTTTTTTTTGCACTTTGACCTCTTTAATCACAACACTTCCTATCAGTTTGGATTCTTCATATCTCTGAAAACATCAGAAAAAATCACTACTGAAGCCTGAACAGTAAACAGTATTTTGTTACTTCTGCATCTTGTGGATGCAAAAATAAATCTGAATATTTAAGACTTATGACACATTGTATAACTGACTGGACTGATCTTAAGAATGTTTAGAAAATTAGTGTTGAAAATTTCAGGTGTGTCTAATGTGCAGTTTCAGGTTATCCAAGGAAATGTGACACTGAGAAGCAAAGTGTAAATTGTTTCTTTTTCTAGATTTTATCTGGCTATAGTTGTAAACAGGCTTGCCCAGATTTCTTTGTTGTTCAGCAGTCAGTCCTGGTTATGTGCCATAGAATCTGAGCTGTGGTGTCATTCTTCAGTTGCATTTTGATTTAAGGGTGCTGGCAGGCATCATTTGCCAATAGATGAATAAATATAAAAAAAATGTGCATCCAAATTTTAAATCGCAGGTAATGGTTATAACAGTCAGTGGAGGTTTTTGTGTATGTGCCTATATGTGTTGTAGGCATTTATGTGTATACAGTAGGAATAGCCTAGTGGATAACACTACCACCTCAAACAGAAGAAGAGTTGAGATTTGATTCCCTGTCATGCTACAGCATTATAAATTGGAGTCTTTACATCTTTTAACAGCCCTGGATAGGATAGGATAAGATAAGATAGGAAAGGTTATATTAATCAAGTGTGATGTTGTTATGAGATGTAAGCAGTTTAGGTATTGTTATCTAGTGTCCAGGTTAGTCCAATGGAGTAATGCTTTCTAGTGCAAATCTGGAGCCAGATCGGGTCTCCACTGGGATCCTTATAGAGTAAGGAACTGTGACAGGAGTATAATTGGTCTTCCTTTAGGCACACATGTACACTATTTTTATCATTTTTTTTGTGACGTTTAGCTAGCAAAAGTTCCTGCTTACTTTCATAAGTACATTCTGTACAGTTGTGAGTCTGAGGCATTAATGGCAGTTGGATGCCATGTGTTTGTGTGTCTGTGTGTAGGTGTGTTTGTGTGTGCTTTCAGGCACACAGTGAACTGATGCACAGTGTGTGGGTTCTCATTGCCTCTAGATGAGTGATTAATTGTATAAGCGAAGTGGTTGTTTAGACAAGCAGGGGTCAGGGAGGCCGTCTGCCAACTGAATGTTTTTCTGGGTTACTGAGTGAGTGAGTGAGAGGGAGGGAGTGAATGCAGTTATGCAGGAGCAAACCTGTGCAATGAGGCAGTGAATTAAAGTATTTGGTTCAAATGGATCAAGTTTGCTTAAAAGTTAGAGAGACAACTTCAGATTTGAATGTGTGACGTGATTTATTTTCTTTGGCTCATGTGTAGAACATGGCTTTAGAGGACCTACAAAAATCACAAGATGTGTTTTTGGCTGTTGTCTTCCATGTTAAGATTGAGAATTTATTGTTCAGTATAGAGTTTTCTCTTTGGCTTTTTTCGCCCCTTATAAAGGTATGTAGTTAGGATATTATTTGTAGTTTTATTTCTAATGTAGTTGGCAGATAAGGACCTCATTTTAAAGTACTTTGCAGAAGGTCACACTTGATAGTTTTACATGGTTCACATGGACAGCAAGAATGGGGAAAAAAAGAACCAGAAAAAAGGTCTGAATTTAAATTTGATTAAAAAAGTAATCTGCAATTATGTTTTTATGTAAATTTGTCTCTGAAATTGCTTTAAAAATTGCAAAATTACAACATGATTTCTATTAATATAACTGAAACCAAAGCAAAATGGTCCATTTATTATACTAATTTACCAAGATTGAATGTAAATGGATTTGAATTGTTAAAGGATGGTTTTGGAGCCATTTTTACAAACCAAAGGTATTAAATGGTATTATCTATGTATAGAATAGAATAGAATAGAATAGAATAGAATAATGGTTGGCTATCAGTAGCCAGACACAAGAATGATTAGCATACTTTGTTTATGAATTTCTTTTTTGTGGAGGAGAGTCTAATTTTACATATTGACCGACACATTTGTATAATCCACACTCAAGTATCCTGAGACGCTGGGCTTTATTTTCATGGACACAACATAAATGCATAAGTGTATGCATAAGGCATAAATGTATGGCGTAGGCACGTGTGGGCATGACAGAAATGTAGTTTGTTATATTTGTGACTGGTGGAAGTGCAATCTGGTTTAGAGCAGCACAATTACAAAAGAAGAAACAAAAGATTTTAACTTAATACTTGATCACCAGGTGTAGTTGAATCAAATTAATTCCAGTCATTCCCTTTTATGGGCGAAGTGCACCAGCAATACAGCACAGTGACAATTTTGTAATGGTAGCAAGCATGCAGGAATGGCAGCACCACAATTATTTTGTTATATAAATATTGATTTTATTCTTATCACAGTTTAAAAATCATATCATGATTATAGTCTGTTGGTTATTAATTGTATTATTATTATTAATAATTAATATTATTGTGGGAAACACATATCTCTGTATTAGATGTAGATAATGCCACCCGGTTTTGTTTTAATGTATATACATTTATATAACTTTTAATTATTATTGTGGCCATTGATGTTGTGGTTCACTGTGATCAGAATAAAATACATTTTTATATGAATTGTAATAATTTAAATTACTGATATTTCTGTCTACAGCATTAGTAAAGTGCAGCATTAGGCGTCTTTTAGGTCTTTAATGCTACAGTACAGCTATGAAAACAATGCCCTATATGATTTTTATATTATTTTTATGACATGTCATCCAGAATGTATATGAACATTCACATTAAAATATTCGCACGACTGCACTGTTTGTGGCTCAGTAATTATTCTCACCAACACCTGATGAAAATAAGTTACATGTCATGCTCTGCTGTTAAGAAAGTAAGTACTAAGTAAAGTATAACACTTTTATTTTATCATATAATACAATTAAAATATCAAAAAATGAAAAAGCTATAAAAAAAAGAAAAAGAAAATACTGGAAACTAGAAAAAAATAAACAGGAAACAGGAAATTAATTCAAGAAACAATAACTGAAGGAAAACAACAACAAAAAAAACAGTAAAATAAAAGCAAGCTTATGCAACAAATGTGAGTTAAAGATGAGTGAGAAAAAATGACTTAGAGTAGGGCTTAGGTTAAGTAGAATAATTGAGTAAAAAGGTAGGGAACATGGTCTTAACTCAAAATAGAAATTAAGTTATTGATGTTAATTTGCTGTAATATTTTAAATGAACTCAGGGAATTCTATGAATAATTAAATCTACATTGGATATATCTTTGAGACACTTTAATGTATTTCAATGTCAGGAATTAATAAAAATCATAACAGAAGTGTGCACATGGTTTTATTTTCTGCAAACCAACATTTTGCAAACCTCAAACCATATAAAATAATTTCTTTCCTACTTGTAAACATGTGGTTAGAAGCTGAAGCAGTTTGGGTATAGCAGAAGATAAATAATACAAGTTAACCCTTTCGAATCCAAAGTCATGCAAGCAATCCATTCCAAGAACTTGGCAGGGGCTATTTAAAGTCATTTAACTTGTTTAAATCTGGCACCGGAGGTGTTACAGTGTGTAAATGTCCACATTGGCTGTAGAGGAACATGAGTAGTATCAACACTTTCTGTGAGCTATGCCAAGTTATAACTTCCAGTTTATCATGTTTTTCACTTCATTAAAGATACACAAGGCTTCCTTTATTATTGGATTCAGCACACAAGTTGGTTAAGACTGTTATATAACTGGAAAGCACTCTTATTATATTTTAGTTTGTTCAGATTAATGATCAAATGCATCTGTGAATATGTGACTGGCTTGTATGGCTTTGTTAGTATGAAGAATAGCTGGATGTTTGACTTGTATAACAATTTATATAGTTTGTGAATCAAACTAAATCAATTTTTTTCATGTTTTCTTGATCTGGTTAATTACATATCAGATATTTCTATTAAGAAAGAAAATGGGATTAAACAAAAATGGCCAAAAAGGGTTTAATATTAACTGTCTATAAAATAAAATAGTCTGATTACCGTGTGTGTGTTTCCTGCAGTGCTGAATGGACCTCCCATGTCAGTTAAGAAAGAGCGAGAGGCTGAGCTTCTTATGGGAAGGAGGGAACAACGCACCGGAGAAGTGATCTGCATCGATGACTGAGGCCAACAACACACACACATACACACACACACTTTCTCATACACACACAAATACAAGACTTTCCCAGATATCTCTCAGCACAAAAACAACAATGGGGGATATGCAGTAAATGGAACTGAGAGATGATTGGCAAAATATATTTACCCCAATACATTGCATATACATGCACCTCTACTGGCAACCTACCTAGTTAGTATAATGGCAGTGCTTTGAGGAAACCCAGTGTTACAGGCTAAGTAAACTTAACAGGACATGTGTTCACACAGTCACACACTCCTTGTTGTAGAACTGCTCTCTGCTGTCCCTACACAAAACAGAATCTGCCTCAAACCAACCATTTAAAGTCTGATTACTTAAAGCAGTCTGCGCCTACACACAACCCACACACACAAACACACAACCCCAGAACCTCACTGGCACCCTGACTCCCTCGCCGACTGAGAGATGAAGCTGCATGTGTGTGAAAAACATTTGCAAGGCTTCATATAATTACCCCCTCCCCTTGTTTCAGCAGCATGCTTGTCACTCTCTGTCAATTGAAGGACCCATCCACGCATCAAGCTGTGCCTATCGTTCCATAGTGCAGTTTCGGCAAAACATCCACAATGTTCTTTCAATTTTAAACTCTTTCAATTTAATGTGACATGTAAAAAAACGGCAGGAGTTTACTTTTCTAATGCTACAGTACTAATAGCTGGACCATGCTTTGTTAAGAAGCTTAACTGAGCATGCAGCTGGAGGTTATTTGTGTTCAGCACATTAATGTTATAATGGAGAAGAGTGTGGAACAGTGAAAGCTGACTTCTGTAAATAACAGCTTTTGCTGTTGTAACTACCCCATGCAATTATTATTTTTTTGAGTGGCCTGGAATGATTAGGAAAGAAAATGCAGTATTGATTGTGATAACATGGCCAATTTGAGCTTTGTTTCAGAAAAACAGGCACCAATAGATTCTTGGTACATAGGTTTGTCATGTTCAGAGGTAATGGGCTTAGCCTGGGAAAAAAAATATTAAAAGAAAACACTTAAAGTTATTTAAATCTCTGAAGTTCATGATGGTTACTATATATATCAACAGTCCTTTACTTATCCTAGTCCCTCCTTCCCTCAGCCATCATCATTGTACTATCCCCTTCTTTCATTGAAACTAAAAATCCCCCAATTCCTTATGTCTCATCACTCCTTTCCTCTTTGTTTTTCATATTTTTACTTCTTTTTACAGTCTCTAAATTGTTTGCATATTTAAACTTGGTTAATTGTGTTATTTTCTGTGTTTTTAATCCTTGTTATAGCAACTATAATTATTGTTGATGTTGCTGTTGATGTTGTCCTTGATGTTACATTTGCGAAGCTTCTACCAAATGAAAAAAAAGAAAAAAAATTTAATGAGAATTCTTTGTAAGTTTGGTCCATGATGTTTCTCTATATATGGCATATTGTAACAATAGCCAACGAAGAGGTTGACGAACTTCGGAATGATTAACATCTTTCTAGCTTGCGATCTACAGTAGATTTGGAGCTTGCAAATAAATAACCTATACGAAGTGGATCACTTGTTTAACCCTGAAATGCATTGACAGTATAATGTATACATCTGTTATATCTAAAAGCTAAAAGCAAATTTACTTCATCTATGTCAAGTCTGAGAGTTGACATTTTGGCTCCTGAAATGCACAGTACTATAACATAAGCGCCTTAAGTAACAATAAAAACATCGGTAAAGAGTCAAACAGAGTATGTAAACTCTGTAATTGCTTGCTCTTATACTGTCTTTAGCTAGGCCTCAACTCAGTCTTGTAGTTGATGAGTTGAAATTTAATTTATTTGCTCCAATCCCTGGTATACCTCCCATGTGAAGACTGAGAAAAATAATACATTTCAGTGCTTGACGTTGATTGGGAGACTTTAAGTATAGTATCAAGCACCTTTTGTCCACTATATATTTGTTTTCTGTATATTTTTTATGTTTGTTTATTGGTTTTCTTTCCAAAGGTTTTGTGTTTATTTTCTCATATATTGATATGTGTCACTGTGTAAGTTGTGGTTCCAGACCAGTTCCAAATCAGTGGCTATGTTGTGATTTGACTCCGGGTGGACAACGAATGGAACATGTTAATAATACATCTTTCTTTTCATTTTGTTTTGTTTGTAATAAAGATTCAAATGAAACATTATGTTAGACTTTGTCTGTGTTTAGTAAAGTGGCAGTAAATGGTCTTCATCTTGGTATTGCTCAGGGAAATAAATTATGGAGCATTTCCGCTAGAGTGTACCTTTGCTACTATTGACTACTCACTTTTTTGATACTTTGTTATCCACTACCACAGCTCCCCCAGAAATATGGCTGGTCTTGGCACAAAACACAATCTCTAAGAACAACAATTGCTGTAACATTAAGTGATGTTTACTTGTAGTGTAGGAAAACAGAAATATATCAGCTGTTAACCCAGAACATTAACTCAGTATCACCTAAACACTTTGTTCTTCTGGAGTACAATAACATCATAAAAATATTGGTTTGAAATGATGGTCTTATTGACAAATCTGTCCAATTCCCATATTTTTTAAACCAATATCTGACTTTATCAACAAGCTTCCAATACCATTCTGCCTGTATACACCCCAGTCATGTATAACGTAGAACCAATAAATGATTTATACTTATCCCTAAAACTGACTGTTGCATCTCAGATATATCGGATGGAGAGAGTTCCCATTCTACCAAACTCATCAGTTTTTGAAAGATCATTTCGCACTACTAAAATTCTGGGGGAACATTGTATTTCATAACTGTATTTATTGGATTACACCTAAGCAGCTGAGTATATCAGCCATCACTTCTCTCTCAAGAGTTGCACTTTTGCCATTACGAAATCTCTGGCATTGGTTTAATACAGGCTTTATGTAACAATGCAACCCAACCAACCAGTTTTTCAGCCCAGTTTTTAAGATAATTTTTATTGCCATGTTCAAAGATTTTAAGATTTAAGATCCAATTTTTAAAAATAATACGTCCTTGGTCAAAGTCACCTGGAAGTGCCATGAAGTTTTAAGCTGCCATTGCACTCGTCTTGGTCATGCATTTACACACATGCACGCAGCCATTCCACACTTCACCTCAACCCAGACGAGTTTATCTTGGACTCTGTTTCTAAAAAGCAGAAACCCCTGCAGCAAGCCAAATGTGGATTGTGTGCAAGGAGTAACCCCAAAACGTGGAGGAAGAAAAAAGAAAAAAAAACATGGAGAGAGTTAAAAAAAAAGTGGGGGGGAAAGGCTGGACATGGAGACAAACAAGCACATGTTTTTCCTCCAAAGTTTTCAACTATTTGGTTGAGATAATGATACAGGAAGTGAGAGCTGGAAGCATAGGGAAATGGAGAGGGGCTTTAGGGGGAAACTAGGTGCTGGTGGAAGATGGGGGGGGGGGGCAGGATATACAAAAGGGAAGCAGAGGCTTGATTAGGAAATCCAATAGCAACAAAGTGTGTTTACAATGGCAAAGTTTCCATTTCAAATTTAATTAACAGTAATTTCAATATTTATGGAAGCCTCACGGCCAAGAGACATTAATATATTTTTGGTCACAGTGAAACATTAGCTGTTTCATGCATTGCTAATCAGTAAGATAAAATGTAATAAAGACAGTATAAAAACTTGAAAATTTACCTTAAAAAACTCATGTAAAACTGCATTGTATAAAAAAAAGCTAAAGGCATATTATGACATAATTACAAGATTAATCTCTAACAACAAACACAGATCTGTGATAAGCACACAACCGCCAACCCGTACTGTATTTTCACAATCTAATGTAAAAAAAAAAAAGCAATTACAGTACAGTATACTAGACACTTTAAGTAAAATATCAGACTACAGACAGAGTGTGAATGTCAGTATAAACAGAGTGTTATTTGATGAATATTTGATTAATTAGGATCCTCCTCACAAAACAAATGTCTTTGCAAGGTTGAACTAATCCAATAACAGGCATATGTGGTTTGGAACAAATATGTGGTCCAAAGCAATCAGTGGTGAAAAGCAGTCTTGACTGTGCCACTGTTTAAGGCAGTCCTGTTCTTGGAGGCAGCATGCTACAATTGTAAGCACAGGGTTTTTTCCATTTAACAAGGCATTTTGTGTCCAGACCAACAAAGTCCAAAATAGATCCACTGGACAACGGTCCAACAGTCTAAGTTTCTGAGTTTTGTGACATCCTGATTGATCCTTTATTTATGCCTTACTTGCAAGTAAAAACATCATTTAAACCATCGGCACGTGCCTCTGGAAATGTCTTCACATTCCTGGCCAATGCTCCATGATCATGGACTCAAGAAAAGGCAGATGAATCAGGCTTAAAAATGCTGGTTTAACAAAAGAAGCAATAACTGTTCTTGGAGCCAGTGACTAGTGACTGATTTAGCCCTCCAATAAACGTAGTCATCAAGGCTGAATTGACCTCTAGTTAACCTTGAAGAGGCCAAAGTAATGTTTGCCTGAGACCTGCAGAGTGAATGAGCTTCCAGTCACAGCCTTCAGCTCAGCTCCCTTGTCTAGGAGCAGCAGCCCAGAAACCTGGCATGGCTTCAGGAAGTGGAACTGGTGCGAACCGGCTGCTGGAGTGGTGCCGTATCCCTCCATGCACTGCAATGAGGGGCCTTTAGGGACAGACACTTCCAGCTTTACATACTGACTCTGATTCTCATTGAAGTGCACCTGATGGAGGAAGGAAATAAAGGTGAGAAAGTTGGAGAGGGCAGTACAGGAGCCAGACCAAGAGTCAAAATACACAAAACATAATCAGCATGCCAAGATATGTCTGGGGTCCAAAGTTTGCTTTTTCATATTTGTACTGGAGCTATAAGTACCATAGAGGTCTATGTTATCTTTATGATTTTGGGATCATAAAGATATAGACTATATTTACTTTACAGATACTTTATCCTAATAGCTTCTGTGCAAAACAAAAAAAGAAATGTTGAAAATAAACCTTATGGATGACTATGTCTAGACTAGTCTATATCTGTTCATTGTGATTGTCCACTGTAAATTTTTATTTTCCTATTGAATAATTAAAAAGCTGTGTCAAAGAGGGTTCTGAGAGATACTAAAGAAAAATGTTTGGTTCTTTAAGAATTGCTTTTAAAATATTTAATTTGAAACCACTCGATTGAAAGACTCTTATGGCGCTTTTCCACTGCATGGAACCTACTCAACTTGACTTGACTCTGCACTTTTGCTTTTCCACAGGCCAAATCTGGTACCTGGTCCCTGGAATCAGGTATTTTTTAAGTCCCTGCTTGCGTGTGGTTCCAACCGCATGGAGTAGGTACTAAATCATGACGTGTAAACCCTGCACAGCGCTAATTGGCCAGAGAGACCTGTCAATCGCTACTGAATGCAGAGCACCAGCACAAACCCACCGCTTGTAAAATCTCTGCAGTTACAGCAGCTTTCACATTCAATTTTATCCGACTCACAACGGCAGCTCTTAACATTACCTCGAGTTGTTTCGAAGAGGTTTAAATACTCCTTGGGTCGGTGGCCGACGAAAATCTCCAGTGTAATCCAAACGTGCAACATGGAAAACTGATCTGTGAGAACTGGGGTGCGAAGCCATGTTCAGTCCAAAAAACAAAAACAACACACGAATGAAAAACGAGTAAATAGCACCTAAATTTACCGCCAACGTTGTTGTGGTTTTCAAAGCATGCGGTTCCCATTAGAGACAGGGTTTGGTGACCTCACCGGCTCCATTTTGCGGGGGTGCTGTGGTAGTGGTAAAGTGCCTAGCTAAAAGTAACCTGAGCTGTGCCGAGTCAAGTCAAGTCAATCCCATGCAGTGGAAAAGCACCATTTGTGAACTGGAGCCCACAGTATTTTTCGTATGGGATCACTCATACTTGAATACTCATAAAATAATCATTCTGTGTATTTATCATTCAGTTGTACTGAAGAGCAGGGAGGGGATAGAAGTATGCAAAGACACAGATGGACTACAGTGTGTGCTCCGTATGTGGAGCTGATAAAATGGACAATGAGTGGACAAAAGTAGGTAAAATGGACAAAGGTAGGTGTGCCTAATCCAGTGATATTTCAGTGTAGTATTTTCTAAAGTATAAACATAGAGTAAAATTAGTTAAAGGTTTTCTGCGCATATAGTATTTTGGTAAATGTTTTACTCCACTTACTTGACAATACAGGAAGTAGACTCCTCTCCGCACCACTCTGAATGTGCCGGTGTCTGGGTTATAATGCACAGCTTGGGTCATATTCAACTGCTGTTCAGTCCAACCCTTAATGATTCCTTCACTCCCAACTGTAACACACACACAAACACACATTCACATCGGTAATGAAAAGTGCATTTGAAGCAGTACTACTGCAAATGACCCATATTTTAATAACTCACCTTTTTGGAGGGAATCTTTGGTTACTGTTAACAACAAGAAATAATTGATAGAACTTTAGGACAAAGTCAGTAATTATTAATATGTAAATAAAACACTGTTGATGTTATCAACTTACTCTCAAAGTGAGAGGCCACTTTCTTCCCATTTGCATTTCTTCCCTTGCCTTGTCCAACTTTCAAAAGGAAGAAAAAAAGAAGAGTTGTTTTGGAATAAATAATAACTGCTTCTGCAATAAATTCTGGCAGAGAGATAAGAAGTAGATTGTCTGTTCCCTACAATTCACAAGCTATAACAGTTTTGCAGATACAAACATCATGGATTAATCTAGAGTCATTTATCGACCAGCTGAGACCCTGATTGTCTGTCCAGATGTTCAAATATTTCCTTTCCTTTCCTCTTTTCTACACCTTTCAGCCATTGTTTTCAGCAAGCACACAGCCATGCACAGTATTTTTTATTTTCACCCGGCCAGATGGTTCCAGTCAACAAACTGAAGAAAAAAAATAGTAGTGAGATGGGAAAAAAACAGGGAAAAATGAAGAGAGAAACTGTTAGAAGAGGGGGTCTATGGCTCTTTTGTGACCCTGAAGGGGCTGTAAAGATTCCGCCTGTGGAACGGGAGAGAGCAACGGCCGTGGCTACTATTCAAGTAAGTGCAATAAATTAAGAAATCCACCTTGAAAAATGGGCGAAGAGAGATTTTCGCGGCCTTCTCTAGTGGTTCTGTTTTTTTTCTTTGAGCGTCTGGGCTTATGGGAGCTGCCTGAACTCCCAATAGTCCATCAAAATGTGGGGCGAAAGATTTGATACAGCTCTGACCACAAGCTGTAAACATCAAAGGAAACCATGAGCAGTAGATCTTGTGAATGTTATTACTGGCACAGTAGGAGAACTCACAGCCCCCCGCTGTCCCCAAAGCATGCTATACATAGACAGAAGAGCAATGATGCTTCTCAAAATAATTGTGGACAAGCATTTTGGCTTCAATTTCAGATAACTGTCAGGTGTCACTTGAAGCCCTTCAGCTGTTCATTAGACTCTGGTCGCCCATCGGTTTTAAAGTAACGTTTATTCAGCCTTCTTGGTCACATTCTGCACATCTGTATTTCTCTGTAAGCACACCACGTACTTGGCCAACCGGACCAGATGTCTTATCACATAATTACAACAGCTATCAAAGGCCATTCATAATTACACAAAATAGCAAATTGAAGTTATTTCAGGCTTCAGCAAAGGGGTCACTTAGTTTACAATGTCCCTAAAACCACCAATCTTGTGCGGTCCTCGTGCCAGTTGGTTTTGCTGGGTGTACGTCCATCTAGCACTAAACCTGTAATTTCTCCCGTCACTCAGCAAACTGCCTACTGCTTCCTGTTGCAGCTTTTAGAAACATGTGCCCAATGGTTTACCCAAGCTGCCATGCTGTCCAAAGTTCTTCCGTCTCTGTAAATATCACACGCAAAAAGCAAAGACTGTCCCTTTCTGGTTGCCCAATATGGCAATCTGAGGCACCTTCGGCTGATTGTGGTCAAATGCACCATAGTCTTAAAAAGAAAAGAGCCAGAATAGCTTATTTAGATCGATGTCACAGACTAACCACTTAAGGTTAAAGAGTCTTTTAATTGATGGTCCTTTAAATTTCTTTGTTGAGTTAAATAGTCCTTTAGGACAGGGGTGCAGTCTTCTGAGACCCCAGACAGTCCTTATTTTTGCTCTGTGCATAAGATGGGAATAGGGATTGAGCCAAAAAAAAAACGTCCATGAAGACCATAAATGGTTCTTCTTTGGCTTCATGCCAAACAACAACAAAAAAACTTTAAAACGAGGGTGGATTTTGTTATGTAATTTTAACCCTCAACCATGTCATTGACCACTCATGTCTCCACATGACATGTGTCAATGTCTTATTCAGAAGACGGATCTTCTTTTGCACTTGGAAGAACATTCGACTCTTTTAGGGAAATAAATCTGTTAATGTGTAGTGTGATAGTGATACTTCATAAAACTTTATTTTTACAACACATTTAAAGAATTATGGGGGGGAAAAAAGTCTTCAAGCTAAGGCATGTTTACCGCTGTGTTACATTAGCTTTTCTTTAAATTAAGATGTTGATTTATTTAGAAATTTAGAAAACTAGTTGCAATTTTTACTTTATAAAAAAACTTTATAACCAATTTTTACTTTTATTTTTTTACCATTTGTTCACTTCCTCTTTACAATGTATTATATATTTTCAAACTGAGACAGATCTGGACCTCAGACAGGCCAGTAAAGCACATGCACACTGTGTTCATGAATCTACATTGCTGTGAGCCAGTTCTACTGCTTGGTATTGTCATGTCAAAACGATCAAAGACCCAAGTAAAAACATTGTTCGTGTGGTCTCTCAACAATCCCAATATACACCTCCACATCAATGGTACCTTCTCACCTATGCAAACCAACCATGACATAGGCGTTGATGCCCCCCAAACCATGATAGATTTTGGCTTTGGCATGATAGATACTAGTCTGGATGGTCCCTTTGTCCACCATTTTTTATGTCTTTCTCCTTAAAATTATTTCAGGTTGCATTTCTTGATGCAGAGGTGGATGGTAGGCCATGGAGTTTATGTATTCCAGGATCATGCAATGTCCTCTGTGCACTTGCAGGTCATGCACATTCAACAGTGGTAAAAGGCCCAGACTGAGCCTTTTGTACACAGTAATGCGACCACCTGTTACAAATTCACCTAGTTATTGTGAATTGTTTCAGACCAGCAAAAGTAGAATAATCCATAAACTTTTAACACTATTGCGCCTCTGTTTTAAAGTTTTGTACTGTTTAAGGCATTAAATTTATCATTTGTTAATATTTACAAAATACAACTGACTTGAATTACTTCACAGTATATTTATAGTGCATATTGAAGGAATAGTCATTCATTTAATATTAATATCTGTGGTGATCTCTTTCACAGGTCTGTGACCACAGGCTTTGTTGTGTCTAAGGCACTATAAGGCTCCAGGGAGTAATCCACCACTCGTCTCTTTGCTGTGAAACATGCTGTCCAATACATTTAATATTTTACAAATCAGTTCACATTGTATTTGTGTTGGAGTACCTTCTCTCTTTATTCGTGGAACATTGAGCAGTTTTCTCTTCTCCAGGAAGAGCTGGACAATAGCTTTGCGCTGCATATTCACCTGGAAGAAACAGTGAAAGAGAGAGAGAGAGAGAGAGAGAGAGAGAGAGAGAGAGAGAGAGAGAGAGAGAGAGAGAGAGACGGAGAAAGACAGATGTAAATCTGTGGTGTGTGGTTTTAGAGGGGCAGACAATATGAGCAAGTTCATATTAATTGATGTCTCTTGCGGCCACCCACAAAACCCAGTGAAACCGGTGATATAATGAAACCCACAGACTTCTCTCCACCAGACGCAAATAAACAACCCCCCAGAGTCTGGCACCCACTCTGTCACGCTCTCTTAATAGATCTCCCACTTCAAATTGAGCCAAAAGTGTTTTGCCACATCTTATACATTCCATACACAAGTTTCACATTCCTAAAATACTTTGACTTCTTACTGAGAAACACAGCAGAACTAAAGAGGGAGAGAAAACAAGGAGCAGCCAGGCGAGTAGTGTCAGCAGTTTCAGCCAGACTTGGGCAAAGAGCCTTTAACTCAGATTACGCAACACTCCTGTACAGAATTCTGGGGGGGAAATGGATGGTAAAAATTCACAAATACACTGATTATAGTGATAGCCTTTTGGAGCTAAAAGAGTGGTAGCCTATTACAATTGTTTTAAAGAATACATATTTATTTCTTTTAATTGCATCCAGGTCAACAGTGATAGTACATTCATTAATAAATCTGACGTCACTCTTTTGGAACGCTTGTGAATATATCAATAGTTTTTAACTGTTTTAGAACAGTTACAGTATTTTGCTTCCATCTTGAAATCGTTTGTTGAAAGAAGCAATGGTCTTTGGAAACAGTGTTGTTTGTCAGTTTGCTTGTTGAAACCTACGGAATGGAATATGAATGACTATGATGACGATGAATGACATTTACACTTAAATAGCAGTTTTCTAGTGTAGCACGTGCCCGTGACTAAATTTACTCTTGGTACGAAAAGAGAGGCAGAGTCATGGGTTTCTTTAGCGTGCTCGCTGATTCAGCATGTGTCTGCCTGCGGGCGCGTGAGTGTGCGCATCTCCCACTCCGCAGCGTGCAATTATATCTGCGCTTTGCCCGCGCGCTACAAACGGTTCAGACTGTATTGTGCCTTTAAGCGCGCGCCCATCGATCTCCACTCACTCAGCCATAACTCAGCCATAATTACAGCCGCGCGACGCGACAGCCGCCGCTCTGACACGCCGCTCCAAACAGCGCACTTCCAGTAAACTGCGCTAAACGCGAACCGCAGCTTGGCACGGAGCACGAGGCGAAATAAAGCCTCAGTCAGTGCACACGAGTACTTAGAGCAAAAAAACAAACCTCAGACCCCCAGCATAGAAGAGCTGCCACAGCGGCCATCCACATCAACACTGCAGCTTGTTTGTGTGTGTGTGTGTTTCTGATTTTTCCAACACGACCCTCACAGACACGCCTGAGGTTTGAAGTGATGTCAGCGGTAGAGAGAGCGACATTCAAAACAATGAGGATAAATGAGGACAACTTCAGATGACTCAGCAAAAAAAAAACTTTTATTTTTTAAAAATGTCCCATAATAGCTCACATATCTTTATCTAGTTCACAATAATACGTCACAGACGTACCTCACACAATGGCTCATATACCTCACCATCCTTTACCCCATAGTCCCCCATATTACCTCACAAATCATTACTGCACTATGTCACATATAGCTCACAAAATATCCCATAATGCCTCACCATCCTTACCCATAGTCTCCCAGAATATTACCTAACAGTGTCCCATAATGCTTCACTTACATTAGCCTCAAAGTCCCCCATATTACCTTACAAACTATTACCCAGTAAACAATTAGTCAACGTTGAAATAACGTAATGACTGCCGTCTAATCAACGTTCTCTTAAGGTTGAAAGTGAAAGTTGAAAAGACGTCCAAACACAGACAATGAAGAGAAGACTATTATACGTATTTTGGACGTCCATTGACGTTATCGATTGGTTACAACTTAACCAACTTATTAAGATGGATTTTGGATGTCCATTGACGTTTAAAATATGTCCTTGACGGACAGACTACTTTTGGACCTATTTTGAACCTCCAGGGACGTCCCTTGTTTACTGGGTATCAAATCCTCACACGCTGTCCCATAATACCACATGATCCTTAACGCCACAGTTCCCATATTACCCCACTGGTCATAAAGTCCCACATACCTCACAAAAATCCCATATCTCAGCAACCTTTACCTTTACCCATATTCTCCAGATGACCTCAAAGAATATTACCTAACTGTCTGGCTTCACATACCGTAAAGTAAAAGTCCCCCATACCTCAGACCACTTTTTCACTGTGTCCCATATACCTCATAAAATGTCCCATAATACCTCACCTTTACTTCACAGTCCCCCACATTACCTCACATACTATTTCCTTAGTGCTGTACACCTCACAAAATATAGTCTCTTTTAAACTTACCTCAGACTTCCCCCAATTTACCTCACAGACTCTTACCTCAGCATTCCTCACACAATGTCAAATTTATACCTTTACTTCATAGTGCCACGTATTACCTTTCACATTATTACCTGAGTGTCCCACATACATACCTCGTACAGTGTGCCGTAATACATTACAGACCTTAACCTTACAGTGTCCCTTTCAATTCACATAATCTCTAGTAATATAGCTCTTTTACCGTAATGTGCCAGATAATACCTCACAATACCTAATACCTCACCCACCCTCCCACCCTCAGTCATTCCTACTGCCTCACCAACGTTACCACATACTGACCAATAACAGACACCATTAGCTCATTGTTCTTATTCCTCACCCACTATTATTTTAGTGTCATTTAAATACTTCATACATTATTAATTCACACATATACAATACTTATTACATCACAAAGTGTCTTATATTACTCCACATACTACTATCTCACACATTGTTCCATATTTCCACATACACCACTATATCCCACAATGTCTTCATGATCCATTGTCCAATAATTACTTGACACACTGTCCCATAAATACCTAATACTGTTTTATATAACAGTGTCACTGTCACATAGCTCCAGGGTCCTGGGGTTATGGATTCAAGCCCTGCTCTGGGTGACTGTGAGGAGCTCAGTGTGTTCTCCCTGTGTCTGCGTGGGTTTCCTCCGGGTGCTCCGGTTTCCTCCCACAGTCCCAAAACACACATTGGTAGGTGGATTGGCGGCTCAAAAGTCTCCACAGGTGTGAACGTGTGAGTGTGAATGTGTGAGTGTGTATGTGTGTGTGTGTGTGTGTGTGTGTGTGTCACTCAGCAGAAGGACTGGCGCCCCCTCCAGGGTGTGTTCCTGCCTTGCGCCCAGTGATTCCGGGCAGACTCCAGACCCATTGTGACCCGGAACTGGATAAGCATTTACAATTAATGAATGCTTCATATAACACAGCACATTGTCCAATGATGTATCACATACTGTTCCGCTACACATATTGACCATATTACCTTAGTCACAGTCAAAGAACTACTTTACAAAATGTCTCACAACTACCTCACACACAGTCCAGTAATAACTCAAATGCTATCACCTAAAACAATGTCCCATAATACCACAGATATTACCTCATACACTGTAGTATTCCTATAGTACCCCATATTATACCTCATGTCCTCATATATGTTTGAGGCATTAGCATATGTACTTTGGAAAAGCAATTTATTAGAAATACATTTTACACACAAAAGACACATGCTCATGTTTCTCCCCAGGTTACACAATACTTAATAATCAATACAATGTCTTACCCACTACCCACCTGAACCTCCCATAAAGGTGTGGGGCCTCACAAATACTCCCTCTCTCTCTTTCTCTACCGTTTATCCTGTTTATTTTGATTCTAATCTGCTGATTTCAGTATGTTTACCTGCCTAGAGTCTCTCTCTCTCTCTCTCTCTCTCACCTGTTCACCTCTTTTTCTCATGTTCTGTACTGATCTCTTTTCCCATCTCACTTTCTCTGTCTTTGTGTGTGTGTGTGTACTCCCTCCTCTCTGTCTCTCATTCCCTCACCTGTTTTATTCTCTCTCAGGGTCTGTATTGATCTGCTGGCTGCCCCCTCCCCCCTGACTTACTCTCTTTGTGTGCTCTCCCTCTCTCTCTCTCTCTCTCTCTCTCTCTCTCTCTCTCACACACCTTTTCTAGTCTGTCCTGATCTACTAATTTTCTCTCTTTGTTTGTGTGTGTGTGTGTGTTTGTGCTCTCTCTCTCTCTCTCTCTCTCTCTCTCTCTCTCTCTTACCTGTTCTAGTCTCTCTCTCAGGGTCTGTACTGATCTGCTGAGTTCTCTGCTTTGGCGCCACGTCCACGCGCTCAGCAACGCGCTGCAGGCGGCCAGAGCCAGTGCCGTCACGGCCACGAGCGCGCAGGCGAGGCGCAGCGCGCGCCCGCGTCTCCGAAGTACGAGGCGCTGCATGGAGGCTTCAGCGCGCCGACACTACGCATTCAGCGCGCGCTAAACACGTGCTGCACATTTCGGGCTTTTTGTTTGTGTGTGTGAGAGCGTGCGCGTGTGCGTGCGCGCGCGTTTGCTGCAGGTTCCTCTGAGTGCGCGCGCTGTGCCGAACTTAAGCGCGTTCGCAGATGTTGGCTGCTCGCTGCAGCTTGAACCTTGAGGCGACGGACAGCAGCCGTGAGCATGTGCCACGAAAACGCTTCTGCAGAGTGGACGAGTAAAGAAAACACGCAACACTTAAGCCAGAGGAAAACGAGAAAACTGGCCGCATGAACCGCTGGATCTCGAGCAGTCGGTGAAAGGTCGCGTTTGAAAGCGTCCAAGACCTTAGAAACAGCGCTGCAGCACAGAGGCAGCCCTGCGCACACAGTGGAAAAACAGAGTGAGAGAGAGAGAGAGAGAGAGAGAGACTCAGACTTCCTTCCCCATGGTAGGATGCCAAGTACTCTATGGGGGGGGGGGGGGATTTAAAATTGTCCCTCTCAAAATCAACAAATGCAATATCACATTCCTCATCTTCTTTACTGTGTTTTTTTCTTATTCTTTATTTATTATTCTATGTTTTTGCTGAGAATTAAGTTTAACACGTCAATTTGTACCAATTCAGCACGCCTTTACTGTCAGTTCAGCTTATTACGGTAACACACCTCTGGCTGAATACACTGTAATGATTATACCGGTGAGTCTGCCTCTCTAAAACAACCTGCGATCACAATCGCTTTCGAGTCCACAGCAGTGATGAAAGCCAGCACAGACCCCTGTCACTTTGCCTGCACAGCTGCTTTTATTATACCTCATTGCTTTTCCCTTCGACCACAGGGTGGTGCTCTTTCTTAACATTTAAATGCTTCTTTTCGTAAGGCCCTTTCAGCGAGGGGAACCTTGTTTATATTAAAGGAACACTAGGTAGGATTTGGTCATTCACTTTTACAGCACTGAAATCAAGGAGGGAGCGGGTGTGGTTTACTACCCTCCTCTAAAAGTTAAACAACCCCCTTTCACACCAGAAATCACCCAAAGGACCAATTGTTATTCACCCAAAGGAGCTGTGTGTGTGTGAAACACGCAATATTTCTCTCAAACTTTACATGGACTTTAGAACCCTAGTAGAATTTTTGTGTAAAATGTAAAATCTGAAACTCTGAAAATCTTGAGAAATACAACAGTGCATTCCAATTTAATAAAGTGTAGGATGATTTTAGGGAAACTAATGTGTGGCTGTATAACTATACTGCCACACAAAATAACTGTATAGCTCTTTTAATGTGATAGGTACCAAATGTTGTCTAAAAGAGTTCACTATAAAGGACTTTGTCACTGAAGTCAATGTTTTACACTGAATGTTGCATATAACGTTTGTTTTTCAGCGATAGTTCTCATTGTCAACACCGAGGAAGCTCCTCTGCCTTCATTGCTATGCTGTCAGTCGTTAGACCACGCCCCCCTCCGCTAATGTCCCGCCTCCAACGCGAGAAAAGGGTCAGAAACACTGAAACTGAAAAACAAGGATCTGAAAGTAAAAATAAGATCTGTGACCGAAAAAAGTCACTAAAAATATGAAACTAAAAAAAATTAAGATATGAATCTGAAAAAAATAAAATCTGCAATATGACTTCAAATATCAAAATATATAGGAACGTGAACTTAGAAAATAAATTATTTATTCCAAAAAATAAAATAATTAATTCAAAATTCTAATTTCATTGAAAATAAAAATCATCCTACACTTTTTTTTTTATTTTGAATGCACTGTTGTATTTCTCAAGATTTGAATTTTCAGTTTCAGATTTTCTTTTTCAAATGAACAAATGTTTTGACCCTAATATAGCTCCATATTAGAGCAATTTCATTTACAGAGGTTCCATTCTCCCTTTTACAGGTCAGTGGAGCATCACAGTATTCTTAAAGGTAAAAATACTACCTAGTTTTTTTTTTTTTTTATCTAGTTAGAATGAGCTCAAGGTCAGTTCAAGAATCTTGGACCTTCATAGTAAAATAAAATACATTCTAATCAACCTATTTACACAGAACTGTGCATATCATTTCACTAAAATACAGGGGTTGGACAATGAAACTGAAACACCTGATTTTAGACCACAATAATTTATTAGTATGGTGTAGGGCCTCCTTTTGCGGTCAATACAGCGTCAGTTTGTCTTGGGAATGACATATACAAGTCCTGCACAGTGGTCAGAGGGATTTTAAGCCATTCTTCTTGCAGGATAGTGGCCAGGTCACTACGTGATGCTGGTGGAGGAAAACGTTTCCTGACTCGCTCCTCCACAACACCCCAAAGTGGCTCAATAATATTTAGATCTTGTGACTGTGCAGGCCATGGGAGATGTTCAACTTTACTTTCATGTTCATCAAACCAATCTTTCACCAGTCTTGCTGTGTGTATTGGTGCATTGTCATCCTGATACACAGCACAGTCTTCAGGATACAATGTTTGAACCATTGGATGCACGTGCTCTTACTGGTGCAATGTGCAATTAATGAAGATTGGCCACCAGGCTGGTTCAATTTAGCCATGAATCCTCCCACACTAAAATGACAGGTGTTTCAGTTTCATTGTCTAACCTCTGTATTTACACATGCTAGTGAAATTAGAGCACATCCACTGATTCAGTCACAAAGCTGAATAAACGATTCTAAAATGAGTAAAAATATGGTGTGTGGGTAACTTCTATTAGATATGATGGACCTTAAATGTCATTTTAAGAGCCAGATGCTTGCCTTGAAAAATAGTTTCAAAATCACTTTGATTCTTCACTGACCTGTAATAGGGAAAATAGAACCTCTTTTGTTGCTACTCTGGGCTCTTTTTTGAGGGGCGTAGGAAACCAGGCCCCCTCCCACCCCTTCCCTCCATTGTCCCCTTGATTTCAAGACTGCTTACAGTGTCCCATTCAATTCACATAATCTCTAGTAATATAGCTCTTTTACCGTAATGTGCCAGATAATACCTCACAATACCTAATACCTCACCCACCCTCCCACCCTCAGTCATCCCTACTGCCTCACCAACGTTACCACATACTGACCAATAACAGACACCATTAGCTCATTGTTCTTATTCCTCACCCACTATTATTTTAGTGTCATTTAAATACTTCATACATTATTAATTCACACATATACAATACTTATTACATCACAAAGTGTCTTATATATCCACATACTACTAGCTCACCCCTTCCCTCCATTGTCCCCTTGATTTCAAGAATGCTCTAAAAGTAAATAACTTTCTGCAACTGTAGGGGGAACCAAGGAGCAAAATTAAAAATCTTACCTAGTATTCCTTTAAGGGCCTTGTGGTTGCAGGCGGTGCAGTTGTAATTTCAGACAGTAATGCAGCCTGTGATGATGCTTTATATGTTGCATCTGTAGAAGTCGGTGAGGATGTGAGCATGAACACTAAAGAGTGATGAGTGCTCAGATATGTATGGACGTGAAGTGAATTTTTGCAGTAGATATATATTCAATAACAGAAACAAAGTATCTGAACACTTGTTTTCTTTCAGTGTATTTGGAACAAATCCAAAAGGTCCTAGTCACCCTGTGGCCTTCATTTCATTGTCAGAAGTACAAAATATTAGTGGCTTCAAAGTGTGAACTTAGGAGGTGTGGAATATTATCTCAGCAAATCTCAGCCTTAACACCAACTCTTCTTACAAAATATGTGTAATTCAGAACTGCATGCTTTAGGATTCCACTACGAGGAGACATCACAAGCAGACTCTAGAAACAGGCAGCAAAGGAGGGGCCTATTATTTATCAGACAGTAAGT
This sequence comes from Hoplias malabaricus, assembly GCF_029633855.1. Lineage (NCBI taxonomy): Eukaryota > Metazoa > Chordata > Actinopteri > Characiformes > Erythrinidae > Hoplias > Hoplias malabaricus. The sequence continues at coordinate 29,287,885 of NC_089808.1, forward strand.
AAGTAACCCAAACAATAAAGCAATAAACTAGCAATGTTGTGACCTGTCGGCTTTATCAGACAAATCCCACAATGCTGCTGCTTTTAACATGTTGAAATGTACCACCAAAAATGTCATCGCAATTATTGGCAATACTTCACACAACTCTTTCAAAATGACAGCTCCAGTATTGGAAGTGCTAATTTTGTTCAAGAGTCTGTTCATCTGAGGGAAAAAAAAGACAACTGTAAAGTATTTTCTCAGGACATTACGTATTAATTTATTTTCAAATACATACAAACACATAGGAATAAAAACAAATAAACAATATATTGTGCTTAAAACCTTTCAATCAACCCCTCAAGTAATCTCAGTGTTATAGATAAAACTTATAGTCAAAACCTAAAATAGTATTTTACAATCAGAACACACTTACTGCCAAGATAAACTGTCATATAAATGGTATTTAAATCTTATACCGTTTAATTTGGCTGCATACGAACTGTATTCAGTTCAATTTCTAAAAAAACTAAATTCAATTTCCTGTGCAAATGCACATTAGTTATGTTTCAGTCTCAAGAAAGATTAAAACATGTATTTAACAGGAAATTATGCACCAAAAGCCTCAGAAACACCTCAAGGTCTAAAAACAATACAGTTCGCTCTTAATACAATTTCCATTATTTTGGAAAAACAAACAAACTGGCTTTTAGTTTTTTAAGGAAACCTGCAAGAGATGATTTTGAGGTTTGGGATCAGGGGCGGACAGCCCATTGTTCTTAGAGCACTAGCAGCTTATTTATAAATTAATTGTTTTTCTCTATATATATTTTTTGATATTTGCACTTACTTACACTTACTAGTTTACAACTATTTTGCCAACTTCCAAGAGATCTATCATATGTCTAATCTACAGGAAATTCACTATTTTCTAGCCATTTCTCCTTGGAATAAAAAAATGCCTGGACAGTAAATAAGTATTACAAAATACTCACTTATGAAATAATGAACCACAGTGTAATAGTCTTCACACACGCAAACAATGTCAAGCTGTTACTTGCACAGTTATGACATCAATTCAGAGCTCCACTTAGCTGTTGAAACAACAGCAGGCTCTATTCCCAGCGTGCTACTTGGCAAAGACCCTAAAGTACCGCAGTGCTATCTTGCTAAACAAGCTTTACTGTCAGGAAAGAACATCTTCTAAGCGGAAAGATAAACAGTGCAGTAAAGCAAAGTGCAATTGAGGCTTTGTCTACACATGCTGTTATAAATAGACGAACATTGCTTTGCAAGTTTATAGTACTTTTTAGATTTCATTTGTTTTGGTTTCTCACTAATATATGCAGGCAGCAGACACTATAAAAGTGAAATGGTCAATCATTAGAACACATGGCCCTTGCATATCATCGCTGTCCAAAGAAAAACATGCATCTACATTTTGGTGGATTTTTATTTACTACATCGTTTGGACATAGCACCTGCCTTTCACATTGTATGAAAATTATTAATGATAAATAGACAAATAAACTAATTTGGAGAAAAATCATTTCACACTGACTTCCACTGAAAGTTACTGTTTTGGAGATGAATGTATTTCTTTGGAAAATGACAATATTATATACTAATGATTTCTCTGATGCTGAATGTGATTAGAAAACTGAGCATAATGATAATAACAGTGATACAATATGGTGTTTATTGCCTTCATTTCTAAGTCTGTCTGTACAATGTGTTATTGCTAGAAAGTGATTGGAACATTTTTGACATTTGGAGATGTTTAAAAATCCAAAGTACAACAAATAAAAAACTCAATACAAATTAGAATTAAAAAGTAAACAAACTTGGAAGAACATGGTTTCAGATCTAATAACAACACAGAGACCATTATGAACATTACCCTGTACTCTGTAAACACCTACAATAACTACAGCGATGCAGTGCATTTACACTTTCAGCTCTGTGTTTGACAATAACATCAAACATTACGTCACACTTTTAATAAATCTAACTTTTATCTTTGGTTGTTATCAACACGCCTGAATGGGGACACTTCATAAACAAAATGAAAACTGAGCTTAGGAAAAATCACACAGGACTGAAAGAAATGTCAGTTTTCACATCAATTATCGAACATCTCTGCCCCTTCCACAGTCACTCTACCCAGTCCCAGCGGTGGGCCGAAAACCTATAGCTCACTTACTGTGTTTAAAGATTTAGGGGAAAAGATGTGTTCTTCATTTTATGGACCTCCCTGGGCAAGGTGCACCAGGGCATCCCCCTCACACCGCATACAGTGGTAGCCCAGGTTAGAGGTCACATCATAGCACCCTTGACTGAGATAAAAGTCCAGAGATGGCTTGTTCCACTCCAACACAGCAAAGTTCAGCTGAGTGCAGCCAGCAGCCAATCCCAGCTGTGCATGACCAAAGATTATATTTTGAAGATAAAAAACAATCAAACAATTAACTTCTGTAAAACCACCAGAAAGCATCTAATATTTTTATGTGTTATGAGCTGGTTTTTACCTTATTGTATTTTACAGCAATACAAAAAATGCATTAATTCACATTCTAACAGAAGCTCAAGCAGCAAATTTCTTTAAAGTGGTACAGATTAAGCAAAGCCATAAGGAGCTGATGCTTTTACAAAAAAAAATTTGGAATATCTACAAGTAGAAAAACAAAACAACTATTAATGGGTTATATACAGGAATCTGTAAAATATACAGTCATAACATCAGGAAAGAACATAAACATCAATTCAATCTGCCCTAAATACAGCAGTGTTTATTGCATTTTAACTGGCTTTTATCAGCTTACTTTACGTTCATCAATAAACAGGTTTCTTCTGCTAGCAGTATGCTATTTCAGCTAGTGCATCACTGGCTTTTCAATTTGGTAAATAAAGGTTGTAACAGACATTTAATTCATGTTTTTTTCTTTATATTTGTCCTGAAATGACACTCGCTGTCAGGAAACTCACTACACCTTATCCCAGCATTCACTGTGTGCATAAGGTTGCCAAATTTCTGAAATCAAAATAAGGATTGCTGAGGCTGGGGGACTAGTATGCACTTGTAAATCCTTTTTGACTGTAGTAAATCAGATAAAACATTTTTGTTGTCAGACATTTATTACGTCCACTGCCATCAGGACTCTCAGTGTCTGTCAGTAACCTTTTTGAACAATGGCAAAGCAGAATCTGTTCATGTACTTTGCAAATACTGTATTACAAGTTTAAAACAACTGTATAATTTTAAATTGTTCATTAATTACAGTAAGATCTGAAGTGAAAAAATCTTACTGGTCTAAGTCTTGTCCTCATTACATTACATATGTCAAAGAATGAATTGCTTGTTAAGGACTCATATTTATCTTACACAATAGTTTGTTAATGTTATTGTTAATCTATATGAAATTAGATGTGGTTCTAATGTGGTTTTCATATATAAGAATTACTTTGATTAAACAAATTCCTCTGCGATATGTTGATGGAAAATAAAATGTAGTTTCTCCAGGACACAGTGCTAAGTTGTGAAAGCAGAGATGTAGTTCCCAGTGTTTCGGCTCTGACCTGCTGCTCACAGCGCCGCCACAAAACAACCCCCTGTAGGAGGGACTGTGACTCCATTGGCTGCAGCACTGAATGATTTTTATTGTTACACTTATATAACGCAATATATAGCACAATATATATTGATGAACAGGAAACTCTGGCTGCTGATTGGCTAAATAAAGGTGACAGCCATTGAAAAGCTCCTTCTTTGTTTAGAAGCCGTGGAAAATCTGCCCCTCATTCCAGTTGATAAAGAGCTGTGCATTTCAGTCTCAAATCAATGCCACAAGAGTGTGACCTTGAAAATACGGAACCAAACGCGTCCCGTGTCAATTCAAAACTGCACGTTTCTTTTAGTGTCCGAATATGGGAAGATTCCCTGTTTACAGTCAGAAACTGCATGTTTATTTATACACCTGCACAAATAATCATTTCAATATTAATGTCATAAGTTGAAAGTGACAGGTATTCAGATGATGGCGGGTTAGTGTGGTGTAGTGAAGAACTAGAATCTAGTGCGCTATGCTATGCCAATAAGTGTCACCTTGTGTAAACATACGTAATTGTAAATCCATCTGAATATGAATGACTGTCAAATGCCATAAACCTGACGCACAGACACTACCGTTTAATTTTATGTTTGATTATCCGCTGATTGGAATGCACATTAATCATTTTAAATACCTCTTACCTGTGCAACTTTGCTCATCAGTGCCTTGCCAATGCCTTTCCCTGGGGAAAATGCAAAACTGACCATGAAGCTTCAAAGCATTGGCCACAGTGCAGATTCTGTAATAATAATATAAATTATTTTAACACATTTCACATATTCAGAGCTGCAATAAATCACTCACCTCTAAACTCTGGCATAACATACAAGTCCTCCATATACACAGCACGACCTTTCCATGAACTGTATGTGTAGAAATAGAGGGCATAACCCACCTTAGTATGTCCTGAAACACAAACAAAAACACATACTTTTAAAAACAATCACCAACATCCCTTATGACTGAACCATTTCATTTCACTGCATGGCTGACATCCAAGACATACACTCTCACAAAGCTAACCATCTCACTGCCATTTGATAAAAGGTTTGATAACACTTGAGGGTTGTATGAGTAAAGATCTGTGTGCCTTTACATTATTACCATTATTATTAAGTGCCAAGGTGTGCGTTCTGAAGAATGAGTAATGTTATCTGTTTTGTTATTGTCCAGGTTTTGCCTCATAAAGAACCACAGAAATCCAGGGCAATTCTGATTTTTGTTTGTATAGACACATTCTTCATTTTGAAGATATTTCAAAGATCCTCCATCCTTGTTCTCCTAGGTGCCAATCTGAAGTTGTGTTCCAAAGCCTAGGCTGCATTTCTTGATGAGTGCTCCATATAAGGCTGGTCCAATGTGGAAAATAAAACTAAAAGATATGTAATAACAACATTTTGGGGGTAAGACCATGCCCGAACTCTCCCTCAGCCCTATATTTACCCTGAAAAAGTGTTGGACATACTCACTCCCACATCCACCCCGTCTCCAACCTTTTTCTTGCATTCATCTATCCAACTGGGTTTTGATTTTTACACACGTTTTGAAGCCACCCTGAACTCCTGCCCAGAAATATTTCAGGATTGACGGGCACTGTCTTTAGTAGCAAATTAATATTTTATCTTTTTGAATATTATATTTTTACTTCTCTGGCCTGTTCAATATTTTACATACAACATGTATTCATTAGACATATTCCCTGTAATGTAACATACAGGGTGAAATTATTTTTTGAGAATCCTTTCAATTTTCTTATTTATATGCAACTAACATAAGAGAATGAAACTTCCAGTTAAGTGACCGATACGCTCTGGTGGATAAACCTACCAAAGACCTTTGTACGTCCTTGGCTGCAGCCTAGGCTTTGGGTTGTATTTCTGTTGTATGTTTTTACTCTGAAATCCCTTTTTCCTAATGAACGATCCTACTAATATCTGTAATTCTACAGTTACTCTACTGTTCCTATCCCTTCTTTATTATTATTATTATTATTATTATTATTCTCCCCGTGTCCGCATAGGTTTCCTCTGGGTGCTCCGGTTTACTCCCTCATTCCAAAAAAAAAAAAAAAAAAAAAAAACCACACACATTGGTAGGTGGATTGGCGACTTAAAAGTGTCCGTAGGTGTGAGTGTGTAAGTGAATGTGTGTGTGTCTGTGTTGCCCTGTGAAGGACTGACGCCACCTCCAGGGTGTATTCCCACCTTGCGCCCAATGATTCCAAGTAGGCTTTGGACCCACCACGACCCTGAACTGGATAAGCGCTTACAGATAATGAATGAATGAATTATTATTATGATTATACCTATTAATTCACTCTGCTCTAGTTCACATTTTCATAATTACATTTTCCTATAGTCAGGGGGGCAATAGGAGAAAATCCATTTATTCATTCTAAGGAAGCACCTGCCCACTGGTTGCCTACTGACCATAGCCTGCATGTTCTCAGAGATCAGACTGAGAACACTAGGAGTATTACTTTAAGAATAGTATCTGTCTGGTAGAAAACTCTATGAGCACTGACACTTGAAATGTTACTCACCATCTTTGGACCTGTGTTGTTCAGGAACCTCAGCTATTATTCCATGGAAAAATGGGTTTTTAGAGAAGCCATCCTGCTCTAAATCTACAGGTGAAATAACGTTTCAATAATGACACATCAGGTGCTTTTGCAAATGATAAATATCACTTGCATTAAAAAGAAATTTTAGCAAAATGAATGACTGTGTGTAAAGTTCAATCACTAAATTATGCAGAATTTCTGAAAATCATTGAATTCCCTTTTAACATCAAAGCACTGGGATTTACCTTTTTGTGTAATCTTTATCTGGTCAGCAACTTTCTCATACTCTGCCAGTTCCTAGTACAGAAAGAATAAAAGTATTATATGTTATTTTATATTTTCATTTATATTCATTGATTTATGGCATTTGGTAATGTTTTCCCAGCAAACAAGGAACATCCCTGGACGTTCAAAATAGGTCTAAAAGTAGTCTGTCCGTCAAGGACATATTTTAAACGTCAATGGACGTCCAAAATCCATCGTAATAAGTTAGTTAAGTGGTGACCAATTGATAACGTTAGTGGACGTCCAAAACGCGTTTTATACAAGTAATTTATTTCTGGACCAATTATTAACGTCAATGGACGTCCAAAAAACGTCTAATAGTCGTCTTTTCAATGTCTGTGTTTGGACGGCTTTTGAACTTTCATTTTCAACCTTAAGAGAACGTTGATTAGACAGTCATTACGTCATTTCAACGTTGAATCAACGGCTAATTGTTTACTGGGTTGATCCTGAGCTTCCCCTACTTTTGCAAAATGTAAATAGAGCTGGTTTCCTGCCCTCCTTCAAAAGTTACATAATGCAGTTTTTGCAGCTTGTTCTCCTTATTACAAGTTAGTGGAGCACAGAATGAATTTGAAGCTGTAATTCTAAGGTAACTATATCTTCTTCACCATATGATCTTGCTTGATACGCTTTCATTGCACGGATAATTTAGAATATCCTTAGTTTCAATTGTCCAATGAACTAAATAAACTACTGGGGCAGTGACTCTACTCTTTTCATACTTTTTTTTTACGGTTTTGCTCCGGCCCTTGGTGTAAATGATCAGACTTCGGCCGCAGTGGTTTCTGCGCAGCACACCCATACGGAAGATGACGACGATGATGATAGCACCACTGCTGCTAGTTCACTCGCACACACGTGCTCGCCTCGCGCCGATCAGCTCACCATAATCATGCGCGCGACCTCCTTGCAATCCTCAAGCGTGGCGGCGCGAATCGTGAAGTCCATCTTCCTACGTTTCATTAACGAGCAAACTGAAGCCACACAGGATAGCGTCCAGGACCTTGGAAAAGGCTAAATCCTCCCCTCACACTCCAGTCACCGCTTCAGCTCAAGACCGCCATCTGTGAGGACGGTCTCGGTACTGCAGCTCATATCTGAAATATTTTCTTAAAATATATACATTGTATTAGGCCTAGTGCAGAGCCGTCAGCCACGTGACCCAGACCTGAAAAAAATATTTCTGTGGCTTGCCAATAGCATTACATAGAGAGAGTGATACCGATCTATTTCAGGGTTTGTGGGAAAAATAAACATTTATATTGTGAACCATATTTAGCTCACCAGCAGTTTGCCAGTGCAGGTAATTCACCAACTCTCACCATAAGTGGCCCACAGGCTGTCTGAGTGTCCTGTAATTATCCTAAGTATTGTTATTTCTCTAAAACTTTGACACAGATAAAACTATTTTTTATCAAGAATTAACTTTACTAACCCCCTTAAAGAAAATGATTTAACTAAATGTGGTAGTGAATACATAAATAGAGTGAGTGGTCCTTATAGCCACACACACATAGGAGCAGTGAGCATGTGCACAAACACACACACACACACACTCACAACCAGAGCAGCAGGCTGGCAGCCACCTAGGTGAGGGAGCAGTTTGTGGGTTATCAAGTGCCTTGCTCATGGTCACTTTAGCTGTGGATTAATTTTTTCCTGCCATCTGTGAACCAGCAACCCCTGATCATCCTCTCGACCAAAGGTTAAACAAAAAATAAATAAATAAAAACAAAAAAATATATATAAAGCACTGAGTATCAGCTGCACCCATCAGCGTAGGACTAAGAAATATTAGTGTTGTATCCATTACAAATAATAATTTATAGCTTTCATGGCCGTATACCTGTCTATGAGGTGTTTGGTGTGTTCTCCCTGTGTCTGCATGGGTTCCCTCCAGGTGCTCCAGTTTCCTCCCATGGTCCAATAACACATGTTAGTAGTGGACTGGCGACTCAGAAGTGTCCGTAGGTGTGAGTGTGTGTCGCCTTGTGAAGGACTGGCACCCCTCCAGTGTGTGTTCCTGCCTTGTGCCCAGTGATTCCGGTTAGGCTCTGAACCTAATGCGACCCTGAACTGGATAAGCGGTTACAGACAATGAATGAATGAATTAATGTACATTTATTGGTTTACCTATATTTTACACTTTGGAAGTACATGTAAAAAAAATTCTAAGTGAGTGAAATACTCCTTTGGACAATTTACTAACAAGAGAGTCATGTGCAGTCACACACATACACACACAAACAAACCAACATGCACGTGCACTTCTGTGATTTCATAAACACTTTTTTTTCCCCTCCAGGCAGTAATGACGCACACAGACCAGTCTGGCCTTAGGATAAGCAATGAAAATTACAATATGTTTCAGCCCATCCAGAGCAAGTTAGTATTAAAGAAGAAATGTTTGAACTGTTAAAATAGAAATGTTTAAGAATTTTTTCAACTCTGCCTACTTTTAACCCTGTTTTGTCAACAACAACAAAAAGAAGAAAAAAATAATAATCTGAATGAAAAGCATAGGATAGAGTTATCTCTGCACAACATGAAACTGCTTTAATTCCCTTTTTTGCTTTTATTCCTGGGTCAGTTAAGTCATTGACCCATTGTGGTCCAACTAAATATAGTATGAAATATATGGAAAATACAACAATACACGTTTTAATTGGTGCTTTATTTCTGTGCCGTTTTACAAAATAATTGTACAAAAATTATACATTTGCATATTGTCTTGCTATTCTAAAAAGCACAGCACAGATTTAAAAAATCCAAGACCTGAAATAAGATATTTTTAATGCAGTGTAGAAAGCATTACAAAGCTGCCTGTCTGATAATATATAAAGTTAATATTTAAATTATTGAATAATTATCCAGTTAAAGTAACTCAAAATTGTATTTGTATAGTGTTTACCAGGTTTTCTTTACTGTGTTGAAAGGCCTCTTAAATATGTTATTTCCAAAAACACAACGGCTTATTAAGCCAAAAAAGGTTTTGACCAATAACCGTATAGTACTGTCTGTGGGTCCCTGTTCATGACACGCCAAAATTGCGCCCCCTGACAGAGGGTGTGTTCTAATAACCATTAAGTGTTAAATATAGAGCTCAGCTATGAAAAGGGCATAGACACATGGAGTCAGGGTGGGGAGGAAGTGAACACCTCGTCACTATACAGTCCGCACACAGCCACTTTCTCTGTTTCCATCATTTTATCCACAAAAGGCCCTAAGGGACCATTAGAGAAAAAAATGTAAATACAGAGAGCATGTTACCGGTGTGTGACGTACGTTCTGTGCGTAATTTGAGCTGACGCATGCGCAGGAGATTCTTGAGCGAGCGGAGGCAGGGTGTCGTGTCTCGAATGGCATCTTATTACCTACATAAATGACTTCGAAGGTTACTGATCAGATTATTGCAAACTTTTTCCAACAAAAGAGCAATGTTGGATTCGAATGCGTGTCCAGGTACAAACAATTATTTATTAGAAATATTATGTTTGGGTGCAGCCGATTTCCTCAGTAACACACTATGTAGGGAGTGGGATAATTTTGAGATTGAGCCCATGAGCTTCCGGTGAGTGAGCTGTGTGGGCTGGAGGACTCATGAGCTTCAAGGCTGAGCGTTATATATTAACGTTCGAATATGAGGCATCAGTCCTGACGTGGACAGCTCTGGAAATAGCAGACACGAAGTGTAAGACAAAAGCAGATTTCTGAGCTGGAGAAAGGCAACATGAGCGCTTGTTTACTTTTTAAAGAATTGTAGCAATATAAAGGGAGAAAGACTTGCAGAATGAGTTCAAGAAAAAACGTCAGGAGCATTACGCAGGCCTAAGTCACATTAACACTAACGTGTGGCCTCTTATTAACACCTCATATAATGCCTGTGGGGAAAATGTGAATACACATTCACATAGAAAAGCCCCACACAGCTGAATTATGCTGGTTTTCCATGTGACCATTCAGCCTTTCCCACTAAACTAAACTAAACCAAGGAGTGAGTGAAAGTTGAGTGGTTGACATGCTCGTGATGGAAAACCAAAATGCTCCAGGCCTCAGCATGAAAGTCCACAATATGCAAATGAAGCAGAATAGTGCGTCTGTCTTTTCTACTCTTCAGCGCTGCAGAAACTGTATTATGTAACTTTTGGAGGAGGTAGGCGATCACCCCTCCCTTCCTCCTCACCTGGGGGCTGTATCACAGTCTGTGGTTGTTTTGCTGCTTTTAGACCAAGACAATTTTCCATCATTTGATACCAACAGATGGTAGGTTTACAATAGAGGTGAGCGATACCAGGAGTTTTGGTATCGATCCGATACCAAGTAAATACAGGGCCAGTATCGCCGATATTGATACCGATACCGATACCGCCAGTCTTCACCACGTGCAGGTGCCGAAGCAAAAGACTGTAGCGGGTGGAGGTGCGCGCGCGCTTCACTTCGCAACGTGAGAAGGGGGTGCGGGGGCGTATACCTGAGAATGGGAGGTTATGGTTAGGGGGAAAATGCATAAATGTAAATGTACATCTGAAAATGCCCTCTGAACGGCAACAGACCAGTACACCACTGCCAGTCTTTTTATTTTATATTCATTGAATTGGCAACATTGTAGAGTTTTTATCTGTTGTTTTTGGCGTTGTATTTACCAGTCAGCAACGTAGCTGATTTGCTAAAATCAATGTACATGGTGTAAATTAGTGCTAGCAACGACGGTAAATGGTACTGCAACTACTGTAGAAACTACTTTATTAGTAACAGAAAGTACTGTAAATGCTATCTAGATAGGTAGTTATCAACATACGGGGCTAGCTGATTGTGTAATGCTTAAATCTATATAACTTCCTAAAGGAAGCTTAATACTGCAATAAAATTAGCTTGCAGTTAGCTATTCAGAATTCTATTGGCTATAACTCTGTAATGTAGTAACGTCCAGCTGCATATATTAGTGTGTATTTGATTTAACTATGCTTCACAATTTAGGTATAGCAAAAGAGTATTTCAGTTTTTTTTGCCGTAAATATTGAAAAAGCAATGTATGTAGTCTTAATAACATACAGGGGAATGAAAGAAGGAGGACAGGAGAGCAAGATGTGTAGGTTGTAATGTGCGTTCAAGAAATGTCCTTGCTCTCTCAAAATATCCACGCATGCGCAGAAACCTTCTTGCTCGCTCAAAATATCCGCGTGCAGAATTGTGGCACAAAAATAACGACATACACCCACAGACTTTAGCTGGAGAGAAAAAAAGCTTGAGTATCGATCTTTTTCCACGAGTATTGATCAATACCAATACATTGGTATCGATATTTTCGATATTTGGATCAATCCGCCCACCTCCAGTTTACAATAAGACAATGTCTATGACAACATTTGTCAATCTACTGAAGAATAGCTGAAGCATTTTGTTTTGTGGGAATTGTCAAATTGCAGGCCTTAATCCAACATATGAGTCAGGACCTTAACCCATAGACAACAACAGCTGCAAGGAATATTTGGTTGAATTTATCAATGCTAAAGTGGGTCAGAGCAATTAGTGAAAACAGAGGTTCATACACTTAAAAATGCACTATAAAAAAAGCTATTGTTTCCTAATAATGTTATTTTCCGTAGCTAAGACTCTGGGCATGTGTGCTCACTGCCCCCCAGTATTTACTAGAGTGTGTATACATATGTGTTACCATATTGCATGGATTGGGTTAAATGCAGAGAACAAATCCCTCTGTGTGCAAGCACAGTGGCCAAAGTGATTGTAATTCTAACACTAATAAGGCAAATTATTGTTAACATTACAACACTGATCATTCTGGAAATACATTTCTTCAAATAACTCACCACTCCTGGTTTTTCCCCACAGATGTTATTGCCCAGTAAAAAAATCATGTGCATTAATGACTTAATATGAAAAGTTGTGGTTATGATGTAAGTGTTAATTCTGCATCTCCCATAGCTCATTCACCTGAGAAAATGTATACATCTAAAACAGAGATATATTTACGGATCTAAGATCAGTATTACATCAGAATATAGCTGAATGAGCTGTGTGGAACCGGCTCAAGATCAGTGCATGAGTAACTACAGAAAGTGCATTCTAGTCAGCTTAGTGCAACACAGGAAGCTGCCTCCTTTTCCTGTTTAGTCTATGACGTGATGCTGCTGCATTTTTCTTTTTGTTTGGATGCTTAAGTCACTTATTTGCATGTGAGGCCCACGACAGATTGCAGCTAATAGCCTTTAGCACAAATCTTTTTCATTTCTTACATTTAAAAACAATAATAATATTCAAATAATATTTTGTGACATATAAACTGATATGTCATATATAAATTGATGTTCTCTGTAAAGCATTTATAATTTCCACTGTGTATGAAAGTTGTTCTATAATTAAACTTGCTATGACTTTGTTTCTCTGCTGTTTACTTGTGTGACATATGAATATGTTCATCTTGATGAGGTCATCTGAAGTGTTGTGGAGTTTGTTAAAACTACTTGAATTGTTTAATAACTTTCCTATTACTTGAATTTCTTAAACATTTTCTCATCTAATCCTGCGTCCCCACCCAGTCCCTATTTTTAGACTATTTCAACTGCCAAAATAACTGAATGGTGTATTCAGGGTCCTACAGTTCTGGATTACTCGGGATAAAAATGAGTTGTAAATTGGATGTGGCATTTTCAGACTGAGAAAATGTTTAGACTGAATGTAATTTTAAACTCTACATTTCCCCCTATTTTCTTCAGCCTTTGAGCATCTTCTTACTTCCTTAGTGTTTCACTGGAGCTATGCAGATGATATATTCAACGTTAATGAGTTAAAATATTAAGCCTATGTGCTGTAAAAGACAATAATAACACCAACAGTCTTAAGAGTCACATGACCAATGAGCTCACTGTCTAGAGCATGAACCTCTGCCCATTTCCTCAGACTCATTCCCTGATGAAACCTGCTTGCTGTTTGCCTTATATGGAACAGTCTTGCATGTAGCTGTCATCATCCTTTCAGGGCAAATGACTTAATTATTTCAGTTTAGTAAAGTTACACTAGAACTAATCAACATTTAAACATATGACTTTAGAAAATATTCTAATTATGTATATGACACCAGTAATCAGCAAAGTATGTAGTTATTACAGTATTTTAATACTTTATTTTGTTATGTATTTCTTCCATTTTCAGAGCACTTTTCTCAACAAAAATCCAAGAATGAATCAATGATCAATAAACAGTGAAAAATCTAAATGGGAAAATAGTGCAAAATACTATTTCATTTACAGTCATGGCCAATAATGATGATCAAAGATTCTTGACCTTCACTTACCAATTAGGACACAGACATTTTGGAAAATGATGCCGTCTGACTGGAGTGTGTATTCAAACAGGTACATTTTTAGAAAGCATAGGTTTGTTATTCAAACACCCATATCCATGTGTGGAAACATACGTAGGTCAAGATCTACTGTAAACAAAAAACCTTCCCACCCATCAGCGTCCAGAGTAGTGCCTTGCAGAATTTCCTTTGTGTAAAATTAAAAGGTTACAAGTTCACACAAATGCAAAGCTGAACTGTAGAAACTTTTATATGATATACACAACCTTTAGAATATATTCATATATGCTATAGACAAATAGCTAAAACGGCTGTTGTATCATCACTTAATTAGGCACTGTTAAATTAAATACACAAGTAAAATGGTTCTTTAACAGTACCGTATATGTAGGGACTTATAGGATATTAGCAAATCTCCAAGAATTAAAAATGTACTGAAATGAAAAACGGCTGCTCGCGTGTCCATAGGTGTGAGTGAATGTGTGAGTCTGTGTTGCCCTGTAAAGAGTGTGTTCTTGCCCTGCACCTAGTGATTCTGGGTAGGCTCCGGACCCACCCGACCCTCAAATCGATAAGTGGTTACTGACAATGAATGAATTAATTAATGAAATTAAAAGCTAGTGTTTATATATGCAGTATTAATTTGTCTCAAACTTTGTGCCCAGTGATTCTAGATAGGCTCCAGACCCACCCCAACCCGGAAATGGATAAGCGGTTACAGATTTTTTGTCTAAATCTGCAGTTTTACCAATTAACAATTTAATAATTAGAAATAACAAACCTACAACAACTGTACTGTGGTGTCTTGTTCTGAAACTTTAGAGACATTTAGAGTAGAAGGCATTAATAAATGCTGTTTAGTTGTTATTGCTACTAATTATGCCTTGAAAATGTCTTTGTTCTTTGGTCATGTAATGTAAAACAAACAGGATACCAGTAGCTAAACACTAGCTATTGGCAGGAAGTTCATTTTTATCCTAATGACTGACTGACTGACTCTCTCTCTCTCTCTCTCTCTCTCTCTCTCACACACACACACACACACACACACATTCAAAGCATTCTTGGCCTGAAGCCACAGAAGGGTGTGTTACATAATGCTTTAATGTATATTCGAGAATGAGAGAAGACAAACAACATTTGAGTAAGGTTGAAAACTACACAAACAAGGGTAAATGCTGCTCCTAACACTAGGTTTAACAAATCTGAAGAAAGGCCACAGTAATCCACAAACACTGCAAACGAAAACTTGCACTAAGCCGGAACACCTTGATATAACAACATCCATCCATCCATTATCTGTAACCGCTTATCCAATTTAGGGTCGCAGGGGGTCCAGAGCCTACCTGGAATCATCGGGCGCAAGGCGGGAATACACCCTGGAGGGGACGCCAGTCCTTCACAGGGCAACACAGACACACACACTTTCAAGTCGCCAATCCACCTGCAACGTGTGTTTTTGGACTGTGGGAGGAAACCGGAGTACCCGGAGGAAACCCACGCGGACACGGGGAGAACACACCAACTCCTCACAGACAGTCACCCGGAGCGGGAATCGAACCCACAACCTCCAGGCCCCTGGAGCTGTGTGACTGCGACACTACCTGCTGCGCCACCGTGCCGCCCGATATAACAACAAACTTCAGCAAAACTCCTAACACTTATCCATTCATTCATTCATTTATTCATTTATTGTCTGTAACTGCTTATCATTACAGAAACATTACAGTGAAAAAGACAAAGTGAGAGCTTCTGCTCACTTGTTTTTACTGAGGTGCACTCACAATGAAGTGAGCTGTGGCTTAGTCTCATTGTGCTGTGTTTTTTGATCCTTGTGGAACATTGATCAAAGCATGTCATATAAATTAAGAGCCTAGTAAACAGTATTAACATGTGGAAATTGGTATAATATATATATATATCCCTTTAACAGTGTCAGTCATTCTGGATCAGAATGTCTGCCAAATGCCAGAAATGTAATGTAAATATTACAGCAAATGCAAATAATTATTTTTCCTTCTAATATTGGTTAATATATTCTATGCAATGGATGCAGGCTTTTGTTTTCTTTTTTTTAATAGAAATGACCTGATTTAACATTGTAACTGAATGTTCTTTGTGACTAAATTAGGAACAGTGCCTTGTCAGATGTGTACGGTCCTGAAAGACTAATATCAATATGCTATTATCTACTCTCTATTACAGTGACAGATAAGGCCTGTGACAGATTCATAGTCAGATCACTGGTTTCTGAGACTGGTATAAATTAAAATAAAAATAATTCTTGTCTTACAGATTTTCTACATTGATTGTACAATACGATTGCCATTCCCTAAAATTCCTGATTCACTGACATGTTTGCAGATTACGTTTTCCGAGCAAAATCAGTGCTGAATAGTAAGAAACACTAATGAAGAACATCATGTTTTTACATCCTGCTGTTAAATTCTGTTATAAAACACTAAAATAAATTGTGTACCACAGTGCTTTGTCACAGGAAAGATATTATGTATGTGTTACATAGGATTTATTCCTTTTGATAACCATTGTAATTTGGATCCAGTGACATACAGTGATGTACATTTCGCCATGCTCATCTTGATCAGCATGGCACGTACTGCATGCTAAAAATAAGGTAAATTTTACTGCCATCTCATTCAACGTTGGCCAGTTTTCCCTCTGCAAGAATCCATGAGAAGAAAAAGAAAACCTGTTCTGCTGGATACACTGATAGGGACAGATAGAGGTACACTATGCGTGTGTTTGTGGTTGTGACTCTACATGTTGCTTTTGTGCATGTGTCTGTTTGTGAGTAGACAGGGAACACAGAGTCTCTGAGCATGCGTGTGTGTTCAAGAGAATGGTTATAGCATGTTATGCAATCATCTAAACTGATCTCATGCTGTTCTGTGTAGACCAACTGACCCCAAGATGAATCAATATTGTCACATTGTCCATTGTCACAGAGGGTACAAACTTATGATTACCACGACCAGTCATAGTCAAACATTCTTGGGAAAATCCTACAAATTTGAGTGGGATTGCAAGGGTATGCCATCATTCTGGCCAGAAAAACGGGAAAGGTCTTTACTTTCAAAACATCCTTTGACTTAATGTTGTTATGTGATGTCATCTAGGATGTCTAATAATCAGTATTTTAATTTCATCCATATTTAATAGTTACAAACATGTTTTGCATTTTATGAATTCTAGATTGACCAGGGAGAGTTAAAGCTTGAGAAAGATGTTCTAATAATTGTTTATAGCTTATAGCACAAACATTACTATATATTTTCCCTAACTGCAGTTTTGTAGTAACTCCATTAATAAAAATTTAGAACCAAGCTGCCACTCTTTTATATTTTAACACCTGACTGAAACATGGCAAGACAGCTTTTTTTTTTCTTTTTTTTTTTTTTTTTCTTTTTTTTTTTTTTTTTTTTTACAAATATTAACCCACTTCCTGAAAATCACCAATGTGTCTGGTTGATTCCACACCTCTTAATTATAATGTTGATATAATTGCTTTTCTGGATTTATTAACATTTTTGATTAAGAATAAATAAAGGTTTAACACTCTTTCTCTGTAAGTTTATTACACATTGGGAAATGGCATGTCCCTTACTCAGGATTTGTTTGTGACACTTAGTTCTCTTTTAGATTTTCCCAGTTCATCTATGATCTCATTCTTTTTGCCTAATATAATGTTGTAATGTGGATGAATACCCGTGCTGAACTTGTGGGTGGTTGCCTTGATTGAAACATGATTCTAATGCAAGGAACATAATACAAAAAAATTCTTTTTTAGTCTATTTGATCTTCCTTTGGTTCACAGTCTTGGAAAGCAAAGAGAGATGGGCCAAACCAATCATAGAGTGAATGTAATGTAAAAAGAAACAGTTTAGAGCCTCAGTTTCAGTACTTTGTTTTTACCTCTTAGATTGCCAAACTGCTTTACAGAGCACATTATTAAAGTCAACAGAGTCATGTTCTTATGCCATAGACAAGGAAGGAGAGGAAACAGGTCATTAGGTTGAGTGGCCACAATGGGACAGTCTGTAAATAAGGTGCAATATAGTACATAAGTGCATTTAAGTTAAAATAACTTTACTTTTAATCAATTAAACATGTCCCCTTTAATAAAGAATATTGAAAATAAACATTTGTTTACAGACAAATACTGTGGATTTTCAAAATGTCAAACCCTCACACCCTCCCCAGGGTTGCCCCTAAAAAAGCAAATTTACAAAAGAAAGCAAATTAATTTTTATATAATTTACATAATGAGATTTCTTTCACATGTCATTCTGAGGGACATCTTTGTTAACGTGATGTAGCATGAATAAAAGGGCAAACTGACATACATAAGTTACCTGAACAGCAAAACATGCTTTCTCATTGAAGTCAGGCTCCTAGGAGAAGTACATGTAACATAATGAAACAAGAAGTAAAACAGCATAACTGCTATTTTCAGTCCCACCCTTACTAAGAGCAGACTGTTTCTTGTTGTTACGTCAAGTGCTCAACCTCCATCAAATATTCAGTCATTCAGCTAGAGGTCCTAGACGTCAAACTCTTGGAGAACCAGGTTTTTATGTGGTGTGATGACTGTGCACCTTGTGTGTGTGTGTGTGTGTGTGTGTGTATTAGTGGGGGCAGGGGGTGTAAATGGCGTCACCGGTACCTCAATAATGGCAGTGCTGTGCTGCTAAAGTAGGGAGGGTGGGTGTACCGCCCTGACCTAAGTGCTGATTACACAGAAGCTCAGTGTTCTCTACTATGCCTGCACACATGGTACCTATTTAGTCTGTTTAGCCATTTTAGAAAGTACACAGAAAAAAGTATGAGTTTAAGAAGTGAATGATCCAAGAATTTTCACTGAAGAAGCAAGAGTTTAGATAGATGAATAGATATATACAAACATAGAAGCCTGGTAGACTTACAAAAATGACATCATCATATTAGCAGTACTTAACACATTAGTTTTTAAGAAACAAGAAAACATCAGGCTTTGCATCTGAAAAGTATGTGTGTTTCAGTCCATCCTTCCTAAGACTATGACTCAGTGTGGAGCTGACAACTAAGCTGCTGCAGACAAAAGGATACGGACAGAATAGAAGAAAACTTACAAATCGAAATGGCAAAATCCACAGATATTCAGATAGCTCCACATCACTGACTGTGTTTGAATTACTTGGATTCGAAAAGGTCTGTCTTTTAGCACTGGGAGCCCTAATCTAAAGGACACAGTGCCTGGTGTATATTTCGGATGCATATTGTAAGCAAGACAGAGGTAACTAAAATATAAATATCCTTCAACATTGTCCTTCGTACAGGTGAGAGTGCATCATGGCTTTCTGTATTTTGCAGAATCACACTTTCTTGTCTGTGTCCAGCTGTGTATGTGCACTGCTGACAAAGCGCGCTATCTGTGCATTTATTCGCTTGACAACTCAAGCCTTTCTCCTTCCACAGCAGTTAAGGGCACATTTTGTCCTTGCAACAAATATAATAATAAGCAACATTTCCTCCGAGGAAATGGCTCACATACACCGCAGTTTCTCCTGGCTTCCAGACCAGAGAATCACACATTACACACGAACCCTCCCCTCTACGTTTCACTCCCTTTCACTTGGCTTTGGCTTTGGCTTTGGCTTTGTGAAAAGTGCACAGTGGGCGTACTCACGTCATTCGGTCTCTACCCCCTTTCGGCACAGCCCGCCTCCTTCGCTAGGATTGGACAGTGGTTCAAAACTGTAGCTGTATAATTTCATTGGTTAGACGGTCATTAAGGTAAAAAAAACACCGAATACTCCAAAAGTGGTCGATAATAATAATAAAACTTAAAAGGTCGGACAAAAGGATCGTTCTCATCTTCTTACAACAGGATAATTTCAAAGTTCATACATTGATCAGTTCTTATTTCTTCTTTTCTTGCTGTTATTAGTAGTAGTTTAGGATAAATATAAACAAATGTGAACCCGTGATTTATTACATAAAGCCCAGTTTCTCAGTTTGAGAAAGTATGTCTCATATGAAAATAACTGAGGCATATCTCTACAGTCCACAAAACTGGCCTTAAGTGATCTAGCTTGTCTATAAATCCTTTTTTGGAACAGCCCTCTGATATTTGTAATGATTTTTTTTTAAAAGAAACAAAAATACTCATATTTAAACATATATTAATGTTGATCAAATTTATGAATATGACCTTCTTCAGAGAACACATTTTGGCACATTTCGATTCACAGTCTAACACTTTGGGGAAAAAATGATATTTTGCTGTGCCAATAAATGGAAATTTGCTTTGGCAAAATAATAATGTTCATCCTTAAATTTAGTGAGTTTATTACGAGTAAAAAATTGCATATGAATCACTTGAATACAAAGAACAACATAAAGAAGACGGAGGAACACACAAAAAGAAATATAATCACATTAAAAGAAATACATTAAAAAAGAAACGTGTTATTCGCTGGTTCAGCCAATCACGGTGCGGTGGGCGTGGCTTGGATTTAATACCGGCGTAAAACAGGGGGCGGTGGATACACGCTCAAATAGCACTCAGTTACACGCACACGGAGACATCAGAGAGAAAGGCAGAAAAGAGAAAGAGAGAGAGCACAAAGAGGAGAGCTGAGGGTGATTCACGCTTCTTCAGTGAGAGCAGGTTTCAGAGCTCGGCATTCTCAGCGGAGACCGTTTGAAGTACATCAATGTGGACGTTTAAAGCTGAGATTGAAACTTTCTTTTAGTCACTAGACATAAGTGTTAGCTGTAAGTTCGGTGGAGTGTGCACAGGTTTGCCTCTAGCTAAGTGTGAGAACCAAATTGGTCAAACTTCGAGCATAACGGACTGCGACCGCATGCTTTTCCTTCAGACGGACACGGACTCGGACTCGGACTCGGACACGCGTGGAGTGCGCACAAGGGGTAAGGACACAGTAACGTGGATATCTTTTGTATTTACATTTACATGTGGCGGCTTATTTGACAAACTGGAACATTCAGTGAGTTCAATGAACTCATTCATTTAGCATTACTCTGGCTTTGGACAGATAACCTGCACTTTTTAAATCCCTGGGAATATATCGTTTATTTTGTCTCAGTTTCAGGATTCAGACCGTGGAATTAGTTGGAAAACTAGCCTTGTTTGCTTTAACAGCTCTGTGGAGCTCTAACTGGTGAAGTATTTTGCTGGAACTGAGAGACTAAAGGGTGTTTGTGGGTTAGAGTACAGAATGCAACCCGTCCAAAAATTAAATGCAAATATTTCAGCAGTTTTTCTAAACCTCTGCAGCAGCTTGTCCTTTGAGATTGAGATCGATGTTCAAATGGTGTAACGTTTCCCATAAACCTGTGCACTGATCTCCACGGATTTAAAGGGGAATTCAACTAAATTCTGAGAATATTTGCATAGATTCAGGATTGAAATGTAAACTACTTTAGATTGATTTCCTGTGAAATAGTTTACTATAGAAAATTGTTTTTTACAGTGGTGACAATAGGAACCAAGGGTCTCAATATTTATACAGTGCATACAACCATTTTTATTACTGTCTTAAATAGCCAGTTATCTACAGAACATTATCTACAGGTTTAATGTTATTTTCTGTAGTGAAAATGGCAGTAAAGCCCCCGAAATCATTATTGGATTTTAACAATTTTTTCAGTAAATCTCTTAACTATAATGTATTTTAAAAACAATTGTAAATCCATATTTTTGGGCTGAGGCTGCGTATTTGTAAGAATTTTCATAATGGATTTCTGGGATTACAGCTTTAAGAAATATTAAACTGTTGGGACATTTGCTTCCTGACACCATTTCCTGTTTCACATCAAACTACTCAATTATTTTACAACCCAAGAATTTAATTAGGCATAGCTGTAGAAAAAATCCACGTAACTCTCCATAGTGTCTCGTATGATGGTATATAATAGAGCTTGATTATTATTATGCTCAGGTTGGCTCACCAAGTGCTGGATCCCCAGACTGTAATAATTTCATCATCTATAATATTCTGGAGTTGGTTCAAATCATTCAGTCATAGAGAGGTGTCTTCCTTGTGTAACTTGTAAACTGTACATCAACTGCACATCAACTATTATTTTTGACTCTCTTCTGGGTTCAGATCACTGTTTGTTTGTTTGTGTTCCTCCAGCATGACACACACATTCAAGCATGCCATTGTCCTTAGGACAAGAAATATTTTCAGTTGTGGTGGGGATGTGTAGCAAAGATGTTTCCTGTAGCTCAACAATGGCCATCACTACTAAAGCAGTCGGTGGTCCAGTTTCTGGCCAACATCATAAGCAGTCAGGGATGTTGAAATAATGGGCCAGAAAAGAGAAAGGGGGGAAAAAATAAAATGCTTTACAATTGTTCAGACTACATGGTGAACACAATGCACTGAAAAAAGCAGATGTTTCTGGAACTGATGACAAAGGAGTAGCAAAATTCTTTTACGTAACTAATATCAGTTTGTTTAGACCCGTTTTACTGTTGCTGAATTTATATTTCATCCTTTCCATTTTTCTTTTCCGCTTAGATCGTGTGGGTAAATCTCAACAGTCAATGCTGGGAATTCTGCTGGAAAAAAGGAAGAAGGATCCCTCTTCTAAAAGCATCCATCTCTTCCATTGATATCTTACCATGTCTCTGACCTCCTTCCACTTGATGCAGACCCTTAAGAACTCCCCTGCGGCCCTACGCAGACACTTTCGACGGGATCGCACTGAGAGCCTGTCTCATGGGGACCCTATATTTAAGGTGCACTATTTGGGTACCAAGAAGATCTTTTCTCTGGACTTGGCGCAGGCAGAAGATGCTATCGACCGGCTTCTTGATGGCACACCTGGGAAGTTATCTAAAGACCATGCCCTAGTGGTCCGGCCACGTTATGTGGAAGTCAAAGAGCTGAGCACAGGGAGGCAGCTTACCAAGACCTACTTGCATGATATTGCGTACTGTGCTTCACACACAGCTCGACCCAACGTGTTCCTCTATATCTGCAGGCAGCCTGGTCAGCAGCTGCAGTGCAGGGTCTTCTGGTGTAGCCGGGTGGAAAGGGCTAAGGACATGACAGCCTGTCTGGCACATTCTTTTCAGAGGGCACTGAACGATTGGCAGAATGGATGTGCCACACTGGCACAGTCAGAAGGGGTTGCTAAGAGGGACGAAGCATTCAGCAACCCTTCAGTACCAAAAGTGTCAACGCTACCAGCCAGTCTTGGGAAAGGTGAGCATGTCAAAGAGTGATGATTTAGCATAACTTTTAAAGGTTGAAATCAGGGCAGCACATAATGTACAACATACCAGTATGATGAATATATTGCTGTGTGTGTGTTAAAAACACATAGACGAGTCACTGTCATATGCTTGGACATAAGGTGGCTTGATGTTGTTGAAAATAAATTAATACATTGATTTGTCCAATTTCCAACATAAGACTAGTTGTTTGTAGAAAGCCACTGCCTGCCTCATTCTATGCCTTTTCTATGCATTTGTCTGTGTTAACGTAACTTCTGGCTAGAGCATTGGCTCAAGATACTATGATGCACAGCTTTTATATTGAATGATTATTTTTTATATTTGTGCATTTGATAATGTCCCTGAAAATCAACTTTTAAACTATTAATATAAAGTGCAAGAACTGTCACTCCTTTGCTGTATCATAAATGACACCACTATATCAAGTTGAACCAGATTCTGAATTTTGTGAACTGTCACCTTCTACCCATATTGTCTGGAATTTTCAGTATGAGGTGTAATACTTTAAAATTAATTTATTTTTATTCATGGTATTTACTGAACTGAAATATAATATTGTTTCTCTTTGTATCTGTGTGTACAGTCCGCTGGAGGAAGAAAGGCACGATCTCTCGCAGTCCTCTGAGAGCAATCACCAGACGGGCATCAACAAGTGACAGCTGGCACTGAATTGCCCAGGTCCCACCCTGCTGCTTGATCTTTTGACCCCTATGGGATCGTACCAACAAGAAAGCACTTTGACTTGTTTGGTGAGGTGGGAGGGCAGAGACGGACAATAACAGCTGGATTTGAAAGAGCGGACTTTACCAAACCTTTCCGCACAGGAAAGAACAGTCATGAAACTGCAGTCAGTGTTTGAGCTGATGCCAAAATTGATGTTCTTGCTCTTTCAGGCCAGAGTAACTGATGTTGGGACAGGGATAAGCTAGTGGTTTTGTGCTTGTCCTTTTTTATTTCATTTGCCATCCTTTTTATTTAATGGCTATTTTGTTTGAGCTTAAGTCCACACTTTGGGACCGTCAAGCCTCAAGTAATGTCATGCTGGCAAAGAATATTCCCAAAGTCAACTAAAACCCACCTAACCAGTTGCTGACCGTAAGCCATTTTTTTAATGGTGTTTATTTATTTTTTCCCATATCCTCTGTTCTAAGTACTTTGGGTATGTTTGTAAAGTGGGTGAGGGTGACTGACAAGGAGTGATACAGTAAACATGCCTATGGCTTTATTGGAAATGTCGTGGCGGAGGTTTATATGGGAACTTTAGCAGTTACAATGGCATAAACAGAAGTTTTCTAATTCTTGATTCAAAGTAGATTATCACCTTGAAGCACAATTATAAACGTTAAAAGTTAGACGTTCCATGTATTTTTGCCCATGTAGTAGTTTTAGTTGTTTAAGGCATTGCTACTATTCTAACAAGTAAATTACCATTTAAATATGATCTTTCACTATAAAAGCAAATGGGTTATGTTAGAAGCAAATAAACTACCACATAAAACAACTATATATTTATTTTCCAAAGATTGTATTGTCTCAGAGAAACCCAGGCAATAAACTGTGACATTAAGTGTTGTTTTCTGAAACAATCTTTAACTGACTGGACATTCTGCATTATTATGTCTGTTCTGTAAGGAAGCAGTGTGCCCAGTGTAGTTTGGAATTCTTGTTGTGCACTTGCATTCCAATAGAGCCAGTCTGGCTTCCTTTGTCCCTCCCCTCCTCCCATCTTTGTCTGCCTTCATAACTCTGCAAACATTTTGAACCAAAACACTCCCTTCAGTGTTTCTCTTTTCCTCATTTTGCAGGTTCATACTAAGCTGGTGTCTTTTTCAAATCATGAGATCAAATTGCTGATTATGCTTACAGATGCAGAGATGGTTACTGTCACATTGTGAATGAGGGGGGGGGGGGGGGGGGGACTCAATGCAGGGTTTTTGCAGTCTCAGCCCCAGAAATCTCATTCAGTTCAGTCTTGCTATTTTCCTTATTCCAAGTGGCCATAGCTGCATGTTTCTGTAGCTTATAGTGCCTGGCCCAAATGTTCCAGCATCTGGTATTTGTTGGACATTTTATCCTTGCTGGTTTTAATCTAATGCGTATTAAAGTTTAACCTGTGTTACAAAGATTCCAGACCTGTCTTCAGGATCTGTATGTCTGCTCAAAAGTTTTTAATGTATAATGAATGTGCATGTTTTATTTGTTATATATGCATATTTAAATATGTATCTTATTAAAATTTTAAACTTTTATATGGAAATATTGTCTTTTCTTGTATAATTGCTCACTCTATAACTACTCAATTAAAACCACAGAAGGGAAACTTTGTTTTCAAAGGGCTTGGGTTGCTGTAAAAAAAAAAAAAACTGATTTCTCAGCTGCCCCTAAATTGACATGACGCTGAGCCTGGCATTTAAGCAAAGGGACACACCTTACAACCTTGTAAGATACCAAATTGTCCACATTCATAGCCAGATGTCATGCAGATCTACCCTCATCTTACATCATTGTTCCTAAACTCTCATTATTGCTGAGAAAATGAACTGGACATGGAGCACAGGGTTTCATTTATATATTTCACATGAAAACAATTTGTATCCAGATACTGGATACAGAAGATGCCAAGAGTAAACAAGTTGTCTTAATTGGATGATGACTTAATCATCACCATGACACAGAAGTTGATAAATATCACTGATCCAATAATTTACAAATATTTTGTCTATTATTGGTTAATATTAAATTGCAAGTCTAAACAGCAAAAGACCAGACTCAAAGTTAACAAAATGTTCTATAGCAGCGGTACTCAATAGGCAGACTCTGGTTTGGAACTAAATCAAATTTATTATCGATAAACTGTAATGCACCCAAAAGAGGAAAAACCCACAATCCATCTAAACTTTTCTCCATTTTTTTCTTGTGGCATAAAAACAGCTTGTAAAACAGGTTCCATGATATCAGTAATATCAGCAGCCAATTAGTTTGTTGACTTTTGCTCATCAAAAGCTGCTAAACAAATAAAGATAGTTTTTTTTTATTACATACAAAAAGTAAAATGGTATCTTCAAAAATTTTTCAGTATTCAGTACACTGATAACTGCATAT
The DNA here is from genome assembly GCF_029633855.1 of Hoplias malabaricus. NCBI lineage: Eukaryota > Metazoa > Chordata > Actinopteri > Characiformes > Erythrinidae > Hoplias > Hoplias malabaricus. The sequence continues at coordinate 29,314,017 of NC_089808.1, forward strand.
TTAAAGATGAACGGAGTGGAAAAAAAGTTGTCTTATTTATAAATGAAAATAAGTGGACATTTGGTGGAATCGCATATTCATATTACTTCAAGTTATCCCTGTTATTTTATAATATTTAGAATAACTGTGCAATGCCTCCGGACTGTGGGTGTGTTTTTGGGTGTGGATGTTCTGCTACTGCTTTCAGTTCCTGTTTCTGGATGGCTGCTACTACTTTTTTCTTTGCAAAGAGCTTGTTGCTATCTCCAGACTGGACCCTGTGGTAGGCTTGAAAGTGTGATAGAGTTCACTGGTCTTCTGAAGAGTCCAGTACTGTGGGGCTCCTGCTCTTCAGCCTGCGGAGCCTCTGGAGTTCAGCAAGACTCTGAAAATGGAGTTGTCTCAAGGGTTTAATCTCTTTCACAACTAGAAAGAAGGGAGATGACAACAAAATTAATATCCAGACTAGTAGCATCATCTTAAGGTTTCACAGCACCTACATTTAAAAAGCATCATCAAACTGCAGATTTCTAAATGATACACTAATTTAAGATTAAGCACATCATTGATTTCAAATCAAATAAAATCACTGGGGATAAAAACATGGAATAAAACAATTCTAAAACTAGAACCATAATTTCTGTTTTTTTACATAATTAGAAAAACAATTCTACCTTTTAAACTGAGAGAATTTTATTGGTGAATGAATATAGGGATGGTAAAATTTACTTGTAAAATTATTGCATTTTATTAAAAAGGCAATGTCAAGTCACCATTTACAGGCTAAAGTTTATAAAACTATATTGCCAAGAGATTTCTCCTTCTCTTACTTAATTTAATTTCAGGAAGAAAACAGTTAACATGTCCAGCTTATATTTTTGGTCACTGCTCCCTTTACATTAGAACTCAGCTCTCAGGTTCAGTTCAAGGAATTCCTGGCTGCACCCACCCATGTCGTAGAAGGGTTCCACTGGACTTCCCTGAACTACAATCATCTCTAGGAAATTAAGAAGGGCCCCAGTGACTAGGAAGCGTTCTGGGAGATGAAGAGTTTGGAGGTAGCGCATGTCCAGAGAGAAAGGATTATCTGGAGGTGGCATGGTGCATAGACCCACCAACTCATTCACAACATCCCACACCTGTGTTCCTGCAAGGGACATAGATGAAGAACAGTTTGGCATCATAAGGTGGTAGAGGTTTCTGGCAGACTGAAGTCCCTTATTAGAGGCAAAGCAGATGAAGAAAAGTCAAATAATGTATATTCATTCATTCATTAATTATCTGTAACTGCTTATCCAGTTAAGGGTCGCGGTGGGTCTGGAGCCTACCCTGAATCACTGGGTGCAAGGCAGAAACACACCCTGGAGGGAGCGCCAGTCCTTCACCGGGCAACACACACTCGCTCACACCTACGGACACTTTTGAGTTACCAATCCACCTACCAATGTGTGTTTTTTGGATCGTGGGAGGAAACCGGAGCACCCAAAGGAAAGCCACGCGGACACAGAGAGAACACAACAAACTCCTCACAGACAGTCACCCGGAGCGGGAATCGAACCCACAACCTTCAGGTCCCTGGAACTGTGTGACTGCGACACTACCGGTTGCGCACACCTTAAATAATGTATATATATTTTTTAATTTTTCCTTTGATGTTCACGTACAATGTCCAGTTTATATGCCAACACATAAGTATAAGTGTGTTTGTGTGTTGCCCTCTGATAGACTGGTGCACCATCCATTGTGTGTTCCTGCCTTGCACTCTGGTTCTGGGAAGGCTCTGGGCCAAATGCAACCCTGAACAGGATAGTGGTTACAGGAATATAATTAATGAATGAATTTTTCAGTGCCTCTTAATATTAAACAATCCGTTTTTTGGTTCTGTGCTTCTATGGCCATGTTCTGATTGGCTGCTTATGTGCCTTGCATAAAAAGCATTCATTTATTCATTCATTGTCTGTAACTGCTTTTTCCATTTCAGGGTTGTGGTGGGTCTGCACCCTATCTGCAATCACTGGGAGCAAGGCGCATAAAAAGCACTCCAGTTGTCAACACCAATTTTTACTTTTAAGGGAAGGTGGGGCTGAAGTACTCTAACCATAATAGACAGATGTAATTTATTTATTAATTGTGACATCACAAATACAATGAATTCATTGAAAATGTTATGGTTTTGAAATGTTAATAAATCAAGGGATGGAAGTATTGTTCTATTAATATACAAGCAAGATATTTGTTACCAACCTTGAGAAGTTAAAACCCAGTCTGTGATGGACTTGAGCTTCATTGGTGTGTCTTTAACCAGCGAATCAGTGCCTCCAATATTAACCAGTCGCTCATGATTGGATCGTATCCATGCATATGGTCGGCCATATTTAGCATAACCAGCCAACAGGAAAAGGGTGCAGTTAATTTCCTGTATTTAAACACATAATGGAAATTCATAGGGCAGTGCTGATTATTACAGAATTATTCCTTCAAATACTTGAACTGGGAAAAGTTAGTAAGGGAAATGTAAAAACGCACAGGCACTGCAATCTCCTTCTCACTGGGTGATGCTGGGAGAAGATGTGAATCACTACTCCTACAGACAATAGCAGAGATTTTTGATGAGTGTACAGAGTTGTGCTGAGTACAGTTCCACAATTATAGCAGCTTTATTTCTCCACCTGTTAGGCTGTTGTGGAGGAAACTTTGGAGGCTGAGGTCTGGGTTGAGAAATTTCTCCAGGTAAAGGAGAACTGTCATAGTCACTATCCAGACTGTAGCTGCTGCTACATGTCGAACTGGTTAAGCAGGAGGCAACTGAGACTGGAAAGCCAGGAGAACGCCATCCCTATGGAATGGAACATGTAGTCACAGCAGTAAAACATTTATAAAGAATGACCTAAACTGGCCCATATCTTGCATTTCTTCTTATGCTGAAGCCCTTTAACTGAACAACAACAAACCCTGCAGAGCCTCCCGATATTGTAAAAAAAATTATAATAATAAAACCTCCATTAAGGTGCATTGTCAACAAATTAAATATAAAAACAAACATAAAAAATAAATAGGAGGTTAATCAAGCCATCTTAGTGTAAGTGAGAAGAGTAAAAGTATGTAAATGATTAATTTTAATAATCTCAGTGATAATACATTTGTCTGTATATCTTTAATATGAAGGGGTTTTTATATTTACATTATGACAGACCACTGTTCAGCATCTTTGGTGTTAAACCCAAATCAGTTACTGCTGATTTATGTCAACAGAGACTGAAAGACACCCACCAAATCCTCATTGACAACAGTGAGCAGTAGTTCCTCTTTCCCCCTGAGCCATGGTTGAAAATATCTGAAACCCTGTAAACAGAACAGGTGACACGCAGCAGGTTGAGATGATCAGAACCCGTGTCTGATATATGACTGTTCAAATCAGTTCCCCCCTCCCACCCACCACACAATCAAGTACACTAGCACACATCCAACCTGTAGAGATCCTAGTATTGCAAGATCAGCCAGGAATTGCTGCAGTCTTTTCTTCTGATCTCTCTCTGTGTTCTGTTTCCAACAAAAGACAGTAAGGTATAGACACCTCGTCTTTATGTATTTAAAAATCAATGTTATTTCTATGCGATAGTGTCAAAACAATGCAGATGAAAATAAGTTATTAAAATGAGCCTGTACTGCCATTACTAACGCCCATGCCCTGTCTCCTAGCAACGCCAAGCCTCAACATCCGTGCAGCATAGAATCAAACGTCAGAGTCACAACATTCCGTTTCAATCTGACTGCAATTATTTGTACATTCAAATAGATTATTATTCTGATTGCTATAAAATCACCACCTACTACCCATAAGCCCATACAAACAGAGACGTGTTATCACGTATTAGACTTACACTTTTGCTCATGATGGTGCACGTCGATGGTACAGAAAAGCTTCAGTTGGTTTAAATGTCGATGTACTGCAGTACAGTCGAATCGCACAGTCATAGTCACGCCTTACTGCAAGACACTAACGGTGCATAGCATCTCCTCTTCCTACATGTCTAAGAACCCAGTCACATATCAAATTTTCTTTAAATCCAACCCCATTCCCTTGATCTACCGAAGTCCCGGCGTTTATTTACATAATCCGTCTTTGGTGTGGAATCCTCCTACTGATCATTCTGCAGACTGTCGTCGTAAGGGATCATCTGAACATGCAGTTCCTCACGAAAAGCGCAAAAAGAGCACAATGTACATGTTGACAGCAAAATTAAATAGTGAAATCTTATATATTGTATATTATGTTCTTACGTAAAACAATATTCAGTGTGTAGACTGAAATTGATACTTTGAATATATTGTGGTAGCTGCACTAAAGGGTATTTTCTCCTGCATGCGTAATTCGTTCGGGTAGGACTGAGTAAAGCAATAGACATTGTTGTGTTTGAGTAAAGCAGATTCTGCACAAATTTGTACAATGCCTTGAGTTCACTGTCGCACTCAAAATGGCGCAAACACAGATGGCTACAATTTTTTAAAAGAAATTGCCAAAAGAGGAATATTCATGCTGTCATGTGTTTAAGGTTTTCAATTTCTGACATAAGCATCAAAGTCAATGTTGTTTAACTTGTTCTTGTTGTTTAAACGTGATAAAGCTATTCCCAGATTGTACACAACTAATTTATTTTCATTTACTGCCGAGGCGAGTTCACTGGCTGTTGAAATACACCGGTTCTCAGTTGAATTAAAGTATTTCAGCACAGGTATTGCATACAGTGCCTATGTGTAGTCTATCTGCTTTGGCTTTAGGGCCTATATCTCAGTCAGGTCTGTAGGTACCTGGACATCTTAATTTTAATCTTCTCAGTTATGACTTTTAATGTCCTCCACACCAGTACGATTACCAAGAAATCTTTGCAGTGACTCTTGGTGGGATAATATTTAACACAGGGCCAGAGAGCATTCTGTGGAGCTGCATCACTGCCTGGTTTGGAATTTGCTCTGGCTTAGACCACAAGACCCTGCATCTACCACAGTGCGAACAGCTGAAAATGTCACTGGCCTCTGTCAACTTCATCACGGATATTTACTAAACACGCAGCATCCGCAAATCCTCCAGCATTGTGGATGACCCCACACCCCTCACACTTCCAATGTAGAAGAAGATTTCGTTGTTCAGCAATTATTTCCCATTGGTGGACCCTTTGGTCATTGTTTCTTACTTTTAGTAATCTTTCCTCTGAATTGGCCTATCTCGGATTTGAAGCTGCCAAGAAAGTCCCTGAACAAAAACAGGAAGTTGAAATGCATAATAAAAGTCAAACAGCGTTCATGGTCACTTGTCATAATGGTGACTTTGCAGGGCTACGTCAGCTGAGCATGATTCAACCGAAATACTTTAAAACGATGCCGTCACACAATGACCTTAACAGGAAGTAAGCTTGGACAGAAGCAGTTCTACACAGCTGCCTAATCTGTGGCAGTATTATTCTTTTATCTGTTTACTCAACTACTTACAGTAATGGCTCTGCTTAAGAACTGCTCTCCAACTTTAGCAATAAAATAATAAATAATAGAGTTGTTGGTTTGCCGTTTTGTGAGGATAAAGCTGGATGTGACTGTCTTGTGATAAGGGTGACATATCTGAAGGGACATTTACAACCAGATGTCGAGCACAACTTCTGCTTTTTCATCGTGGCCAACTTTCGGGGAAACACTGTAATGTTTAAAATGAAAGGTACATGGATGAAGATTAAACAACTGATGCTCCTGAGCTGTCAATATGTTAGAAATGCCCTCATTATACTTGGACAATTAGTAATATACTTATCATAAAACTATAGACTGTAGCTCATCTGTGTGTATGCATTTTTTTGTGTTATCTAGCCTAGATAGTACATGAAAATACATACACACACAGATGGGTTTCTGTGTTTCTGTCTACTGTTCGTTAATAACAAGCCTGTCCAGCGCTGTGGGTCTGAAAACCTGTGTTGCTCTCAAGAAGCTGTTACCATGAAAGGAAATACACAAAATGGATTTACATTTGCAAATCACATGTTCAAAATGTTGAATAACAGACTTTAAAGTCTTCACTGAATCTGTTTGAATGCATTTTGAAAGAACTTTGAATTTTAAACCAACAGGAAAAATATGCAAGTTTCTAAATAAAACTGCTAATATATCTTGTGTAAATAATGGAAGATGCAAAAAAATTCTAATACATTATAAATCAAAAAAAAAATCCAATGCATTTACTTTTTCAGGTATCAGTGTAATTTAATAAGCTAAAAGTTGCTTTCTTCTTTTCTTTCCTGATGCTGGAAAATTAGTAACTTTTATTTCATGGCTGCTTTGACAAGATGGTTTGTGAATGAAGGGTGGTCTTTAAAACAGGCACAGAACTGTACAATTGAAACTTTATTGTCTATGGTGCTAGCATACGTGTTTCTGCATTGATGTTGCTAATATAGTAAACACACACACTAAAATGTAACCAAAACTGAAAGAATAGTGTTGTTTCAACTGATATATAAACATCTCGGGCATCAATGGCAATCCCTCTGCACATTGACAGTTTTCTTGTTATAGTTTCAGCTAGATTTTTGAAAATGCTGTTGATGCAGAGTTTTTGTTTTTCTGCTTTCAATATTATACTTATGTCTGTGAGTGAAGCCTGAGTGCAGAATTTATGGCCTGGTAATTCATTCCAGTTATCCAGTACTGTAAACATCTCCACTCTTCATATGTGCTCTTCAAATCTGTATTCATATTTGAGTATATTGCTTCCTAAGACAAAGACAAAAAGACACTCATGGCCAGTGACCTTATCTGAGTTTAGTTCTTTGTGACTTCCTGTATGAGATTTTGCTCTGCTCTTGGAGAACTGGAGAGTCAAGAAAACAAAAACCTGCTATCATGGTGTATGTGTGCAGGCTGAAAGCTTTGGAGATTGTATTTAGAGATTATATGCTGAAGAATGTAAAAGACCACATGACTTATGAGGTGCTGTGAGATCTATAACCCATGTGTTCATCTAGGTCTCAAGCATAATTATTTTGTTAGCAGATATTTGCTTGCCTTGTCTGCCATCTTGTGGTGTTGCAATGTATTCTTATTGTAATCTGTGTTTTCATGATGTCAGCTACTGTGTAGTTCAGGAGACTGATATACCAATAAAGAGTGTAAATAATCAGAAGGCATTATCTATCACAATCAGTCTCTCCTCAGATGTATGAAATCAGGTGTACAAAAGTGCACAGCATAGTCCTATACGTTGTATCCACATTTTCTGGTGCTCACAATTTTTATGATCTTCTATCAGAGTGTTTTATAAACTTTGCAACTTTTTTGCTTTATAATCTTTGCAACAACACGAAGGAAAGTTGGATTACAAGAACTGTAATATTTAGGCCAACTCAGGGCCATCAAAACCAGGACAACCAGACACACCAGCAGCTTTTTCCCAGAGCTGTAGCATTCATCAGCAAACATGGACACCTTGCACTTGAACTTTAACCTGAGAACCTGCATCTCAAAACCTATGCTTTTCTTGTGTTATATGTGCTCTGTTTAATATATTTTCACAGCTGTAAAGTATTTAAAAGCTTTATTCCTGTGTTATAATTCTGTAATATTCTGTACACAATAATTTTTATAGCACACTTATAGTATGTATGCAGTATGACTGGCATATATACAATACTATCACTACTATCACTCATCCACTGTAGCCCCTTGCACATGACACTTTTTGCCCACTTTATTTATACTATATTCGGGTTATTATTTGGTTAATAGCCTCTGTGCCTGTCTGGCTTGTCTTGTACGTTACATATTATACATGTGTGCACTCACCAAATTCCTTGTATGTCAAACATACTTGGTCAAATAAAGTGATTCTGATTCAGATTTTTTAAAGACCCATATATTTTGTGAGCCAAACCTATCATGGTTTTCTATTTTTTTTTTTTTTAGGTCTTGGCAAATCTGTTTATTCATTCATAGTCTGTAACCGCTGATCCAGTTCAGGGTCACGGTGAGTCAGGGGCCTACCTGGAATCACTGTGCGCGGGAACACATCCTGGAGGGGGCGCCAGTTGACTGGGCAAGTTATTAAATTTATTTTTTACTTCAGATTGTTCCTTTTTCAAACAGTTGCTTGTGAACTGCGTGACCAAAACCTGTGCTATATTATGCTCTTGTGCCGAAAAGTAGTGATAAATAATCTTTTGGATTAATAAGAATATTGCTTCCCAAAATGTTAGTCAATGTTAGACAGTTGAGTTTGAGACTGAATGTAGAAACAGATATATCTTTGTCTCTGTGAAACTGCCTCCCCCTGGCTGTCACATTCAATTTCAAGCATTTTGTAAAATAATTTTGTTTTGTCAGCCTGGTGGAAAGTTAACTTTAAATCTCTCTATTACAAGTCAGTGAGGCTAGTCTTGTGTTATGCTAATTCATTATTCCAGTGCAGTTTAACCAGCACAACATGTTCTGCCAGCATTTTGTTGATTCAGATTTTCTCTCTTCCATTCAAGGTTTCTTTGGATAAGGATCTGTCATGTTCTTATGCCAGGAATATTGATACTCAAACTAAAGCCCATTTCGTAATAAGTACCCAGTGTGCAGTGTACAAATTGTATAATTTTGCAAGTCGCTCATTTTTCACAATTTATTAGAATTATAAGAACAAATTGTATAATGTTTTCAGACATGGGCAGATCACTAATAATAAAAAAAAACTGGCTTGTTTATATTAGTGTGAGTTGGTAGGAGCTCCAGCTCTCCACATTAATGAGGAATGAGGACAGCATCCTGAGGTCATGTCTGCTGAGAAAGCAGCAGCCCTAGGTTATTACAAGGATAATTGTCTTCTAAACTGCTTTTGGTAAGCCTCACACCATCTAATTTTTTGTTGTTTCACCAAGATTTTCCTAGTCATTTCATATAGATATGCGAATATATTTAATTAATTTAATGTATGAAATTCTTTCCTTTTTTAAGTCAGTGGGATTGTTATTAATGAGCTTCCCTCGATTGTGCTTTTCAGATGTATTTATGTTTGGGTCTGTTATGAAGATGGGCCTGGATATGGCCTCTTATTGAGGAATTTTTCATTCATTCATTATCTGTAATCGCTTATCCAGTTCAGGGTCACGGTGGGTCCAGAGCCTACCTTGCATCATTGGGCGCAAGGTGGGAATACACCCTGGAGGGGGCGCCAGTCCTTCACAGGGCAACACACACACTCATACATTTACTCACACACTCACCCCTACGGACACTTTTGAGTCACCAATCCACCTACCAACATGTGTTTTTGGACTGTGGGAGGAAACCCATACAGACACAGGGAGAACACACCAAACTCCTCACAGACAGTCACCCAGAGCTGGACTTGAACCCACAACCTCCAGGTCCCTGGAGCTGTGTGACTGTGACATTACCTGCTGTGCCACCGTGCCGCCCTAGTAAGGAATTTATTTATGTAATTCTCACTGTTAATTTGTTGAGAGCATCTCAGTCCAGTATTTCAGCTAATTTTAGTGTGATTTGTTTGGGGATATCATTTGAAATTTTGAGTAGCTTGTGTGTTTTGAATCATGTGAATAGTCAGATTTACAGGATTTAATGAACAATCAGCACCACCACCAAAACTCTTTCAGGTACACTGGTATTAATTTAGAGGCAACTCATCCCTTAGCTCTTAACCTGTCTTCAATCAACCATGAGTTTCGCTTTTTGTTTTAAATTTTTCTTTTTTTCATACTGGCAAACCCTATTTTCACAACAACATTTAAATAATTTAAACATTAATTTATTGGTGATGTACTTTGCAGTAACATGTGTCTTTGTGTGTGTGTAACAAAATCCTGTTGTCTTAATTTAGAGATTCTGTATCTTGTCTTCTCTTTCTATCTTAGTAATATCCCCCCGGATGTAGTGCTTGTAGCTGTTGAACTCCATGGTAGTTGCTCGCCTGCATCTGCTGCCATACAAAGTGGATACCTTATCATTGAAGTTCCACACCCTAAGGGAACTCACATCTACAGTGTTAATTGTTCATAATATGAAAATGAGATCCTGTTCAACGTGTCGTATTCCTCTGAGATCAAGCCAGTCATCACCAGAGGTGCACTGTACAAGTAATCAATTGCTATCATTTTTGCTAGATTGCTCTTGAGAAACAGGGAAACATGAAGTTAATTTCTCCAAATGTGTTTTTGTAAATTCCATCCTGCAGACTGACTGTAAAGTGTGGGTATCTAGTGCATGGAACCAGTAAGTTGTTTATCAACATCACATTTAAAACTGAGACTCATACAATGACTGCTCCAAATGATCATAAGAGAAATGCTTGTTCAAGTGATAAGTGATTGTTCGGTTGTTGTTGTTTTTGTGTATAGAGTTATTGCTGGATTCTTCTCCTGAACACCATCACAGTATTTAAACATTTGAACTGCTCGTTGCTAGAGCAAGGACTATCTCTTCTTTTACAGAAACTCATGTTTGCACAATTCTAAATGTCACATTGTGCTGTATCATAACAGGCATTTAAATGAATAAAGAAGCAATTTCATAAATTTTTAACTCATTGTTTGTTTCAAAACAAAGAGACACTTGCATTACTTGTGGCATATTCACCATTTATTCACCCCTCTATTTAAAATACCTTTTCACAGATGCCCTCTATACACTATAATTTTAGAACAGAAACTGCAGTCTTACCATGAGAATGCAGGACTATTTTAGACTGTCATTGGTTTAGTGTGATCTTGTCAAACTGCTTCATACTTGTGCCTTGTGACCAATGTTTTTATTTATGAAGATTCAGGAATTAAAATTTTCTTTTGAATGTAGTTAATGTGTTCTTTCTGACGTTGCAATGTGTGTAACATTTAATTAATTAATTAATTGAAATGCCTCTAATATTTCAAGGACACTAACTGTGAATAAGGTGGAAACAAAATATTCCAGCAATGACAGTGAAATTAAACGGATCATTCTATAAGTGTTTTTTCCATTGGATTTACATCGGTGTTCTATTTAATATGCAGACATCTCACTCTGTATATCATGGTTCAAACAGTTGTATGGCTTTTGCCTTGTTATTATGCTACAATTAAGGCAGAATAATATTGAGGCATAGTTAGGAAAAAAGAGGATTTTTCTCAGACTTGGAAAAATAATGAATCCCTTTTAATAAACATTTTTAAGAATATTCACGTTTGAATCAATATAAACTGTACACGTCAGCCTTACTCTATTTTTTATGGCAAATTATAAAAAAGATCTTAAGCATGTCCAAAATCAAATTTTGTACATAAATGTAAACCCCACAGGCCCACAGTGAGTTAGTTGTAATAGAGACTGGACTCTAGATTGCCATGCAAGGCACCCCAAGCCTGTTGATGTCCAGTATAAAGCGGCAGTGTTGGGGCTTTGGATGTGTTCTGTGGGATTTGTGTGGGGGTCATACTGCTAATGGCAGTTGTGAAACATGCACTTTGAGTCTTGTTTTGGAACAGTGCCAGCTGGGCCTGTGACTGCACCAAATTCTGGATCAGATTCTGGGTCAAGAGCTGGTTTTGATGATTCGTTGTGACGAGCTGGTTTGGATGTGTCAGGGTTCGACTCTGGTTCTGCAGAGCCTGGGTCAAGTTGTGGCTGTTTGAATGGATTCTTTCCCTCCAGTCCTCCTGCTGTTGCCGATGAATCTTCATGTGGGCATTTCTGCTTTTGATCTTGTAGAACATTCTGATAATTGAGCAGAAAGTATGAAATATTAATATTTTTATATGAATACATTTAGTTAAATCAATGAATTTTGATCCTTTTTTGTGTAAAATGGATGATCCTGTTTGATAAGTGTTATGTAAACATTAATCTAATACATTAAATAGTTAATGCAGCTCGCCTTACCAATACATGATGTCCCTAAGTTCACACTTGTTGTTTTGTATATAGGTATGTGCATTCCAGTGCGTTCAGGTAATTTTGAGAAATACCTCATGTTAACCATCTATACTACATGTATCAATGCAGAGAGGCCAGGAGGTATGCATTACAATCCTAGCATGTTAGTCAGTATATCTGCTTATCTGCTTATCTGTGCATGCATCAAACAAACCCTGCTGGCAATTTGTGCACATCCAGCAGTAAGGTGTATAAGAACCTTACTTTCCTTGAGGAATCACACATTGGCTATTAGACTTCTCTCCACACAATTATAATTGCCACATTAGGCACCATGTTAATTATCCCTCCTTTTACTGATTGTTTAGAGGACATTAGGGTGTTCCTCATATGCAAACATGAAACTTTTCCAAAGTGCTTTTCAACGTTTTATTCAATCTGCAGAACAAAATTAATTAAATTGTTTGACCCTGGGAAATAAAGCCATATATTTGATATTATTTTTTATTATAATTAATAATAATAATTAACTTAGTTGAGCGATAAGCGCCTCAAGAAGTCTTATTTTTGGTTTAGGTGCAATTTTGAGGACCACTCTAGTGGACATATAAATCAAGCATACATCTTAAAATAATTTACATATATCTGATCAGCAAACTGAGGTAATGTTTTACTATAATATTTTTTCTTAATTCAGGCCATATGGAAGTATAATATTTATATATTTTACTTGGTTCCTTGAGATTTTGAACAAGTAGGAAGTCAGATACTCACTTTCCACATTGTTTGCATGGGAAGCTTGTAGCCAGTGAGGGAGTGTGAATTAGCCTTTCCATATTAACAGGGTTTATTAATAACTTTGCTGGCATCATGACCTGTGAATAAATGCAAAAGACTTTATCATTGTAACTGAAATGTATTTTGGCAGTATTTTCCATGCTTTTATTTATTTATTTATTTATTTATTTTTACCTGGTTATTGGAATTAAAGGTTCTTTCAGCATCCATTTGCTGCTGCTGTTTGTTTCTCTCTTTCTGCTTCCTTTGTTTCTCTTGTAAATGTTTGGAATTATAGTAGAATTCCACACACTGTGATATCTGCTTTGTCTTCACCTTAAACACACACACACACACACATAAATAAATGTCCAACCTGTGATATAAATGTTGTCTTGTTTAAAAGTTGTATTTAGAATTTAATATATGGAAAATTTACCATTTTTTGAATCAAGGCAAAATCCTTGCCATACATGGAGAATGCCTTATGGAACAACTTTTGCTCACTCGAGCGCCAGACATTGCTGCCTGAAAGAGGAGAAAACAGATGTTTAATTGCCTAAATTTTATGAAATAATGTGGAATAAAAAATAAAGATTCTTCTCGGGTCTATATGGATTTCCTCTGTGACACCGGTTTCCTCCCACATTCCAAAAACATGAAGGTCAGGTAAATTGGCTGCTGTAAATTGCCCTGGTGTAAATGAAAGTATGTGTTTGCATGTATGAATATGTCTGAATGAATGTGTGTGAGCCCAGATATGGATCGGTACTCTATTATGGGTGAATTTGTAGTGCCTGATGCAGTCCTCCAGGTGGACAGTCACTTAAGGTAGAGAATACGCTGTGTGCAGATTGGCTGCCATTCTCGCCAGTGTGTGTTGGTTGAATGTTGACTATAAAATGTGTTGTGAGGAGTGTCAACTGTAAAAGCACCTGTGAGTATCTAGAAAGGCAGCATATAAGTGTAAAGTTCATTCATTCACTACTGGACATGCTCAGAGGATGTACAGACAACATTCAACCAACCCACACCTGCGAGAAGCGGCACTCAATTTGCACACAGCAAATCCTTCACAGGGTGACACACACACACACTACCCATATTTATACATGCAAACACACACATTCATTCACACCAGCGTAATTTGGAGAAGCTAATTTACCTAACCTCCAAGTTTTTAGGATGTGGTAGGAAACTGAAGTCCCTGGAGGAAACCCACACAGACACATAGAGAACATGGAGACTAAACCCAAATCAAGCCTTTAACCAAAGACCCCAGCACTGAGAAGCAAACATGCTTACCACCAAGCAAGTTTCAAATTATTAAAGATAATAATACTTTTTGTCAGTTAATGACAACGCTTTACACCCAAACCCTCAGTAATATCAAACACGAGTTTACAGATACACCAAAGATTAAATTGACCATATTCAGCTTTGATGAATTTGGACCAATGTGAAAAAACTGACACAGCTGAAAATGTGTAGGTAAGAAGGGTAATTAACAGATAATTAGCAGGATTACTGTATAAGATACAGTATAAACTAATATACTACTAATTAGTTTATTATTACATATATCTGCCATAATTATTAATTAGAATAATTAATGGCATTGATGTATAAGTACTAGTAAGTTATGTTACTTCTTTTCATTAATGAACATATTAATTTACTAACAATGGAGTAAGTAGCAGTTAGTCCACAGATATTGAGTAATTAAGATATAAAAGAGCCTATTAATTACAAATTGACTTCATTACTAATGTCTAGTAAATGAATCAATTACTAAGTAACAGTTAATGTTTAGTAACAGCTAATGAAGAATTAACTACTGAGTAAATAATGGGATATTAATCCTTATTCATTCTATAATTCTCATTTTTCATTCTATAATATTCATTCTTAATTAAATGCATTTAATTGTGTAAGAGAAAATAAATATAGAAAGGAAAGACTATTAGTAGGTACCAGCATAATGGTTGTCTCTTGAGAGTGCAGAGTTAGGGAAAAACATCATCTCCAAGGCAGCCTGTAATAGACAGTATCATAATTGGTGACTGGATTATTTAATGAAATTAAATGACATATTATAATGCATTTTAAAAACAGAACAATCTAAAATCTATAGCTAAGGATATCAATGGTATTCTTCTCACCATTATGTTGCCTTTGCACAAATATAGGCTATGTAGGCCAAGCTCCACATTAGCACCACCTCCTGGTAACGCCGTAGATGTGCTGAGATCTAGAAGATTTTCCACTGAGGAAACAAAGTTTAGCATGATTTATGAACATTTTGGTCTCCCAGAAGCATTGGCCCAGTGTGTGTGGGTAGTTTAATTTTACAGCTCATTGTTGCTGGCTAGCCTTTATGGTGAACAGGGAAGCAACTTTTACGTAACTCTCCTCCTGCCAGTACATATCTGTCCCTTGCCAAGACTCCTGCCAGTCCTCTTCATGGCTATAAATTGAATGCCTTGCGGCTTCAGACTAACTTGGTGTGGGATATCTGAGCTGCAGTGGTCCCCAGAGGCTGTCTTTAGACAACCGCTGCTCTGTTGCCTTGTGCGTAAATCTACTGACTAGGGGAACACACCCTGAGAGAAAAGCAATGTGTTGGTGGCACATTTTTTATTTATTTTTTTTGGACTGACAAACTCCATCAGTGTTCTGCAGTCATGTTGAAGGGCTTGTCATCTAGGGTTTTTTTCCATTTCCACTGGGATAAACCCCACTATGGTAAAGTGCTATTGGGGACCACACACCCCCTATGGCACATAAAAATAAATAATCTAAAACTGGTTTCCATTGGGTTAGTATTTTGACTGCAGATGTTAAAGACAAGTATGGGATGATGGTACAAATATTTTATTTATTACCTGTTTGTTTTCTACACTCTCAGGAAAAAAAAGGAAAGGTAGAGGTATATTATAGGTCACTAAAAGTACAAACAGTGTAAATGTCCTTTGATAGGTACAGCAATGGCTTTATAGTCCATTTGTGTTCCCTTTTTCGTAGAACATAATACATAGCCCTTAAAATGGGGCATATAAAATAAGCACAATTAAAAAAATCTACAATTATAATAGTGCAAGATACCACTATAGTGACAGTTTTCCTGACAGTGTAGGTGTATGTGTTTTTTTCTTATGTGTGGTCCATACATTTTGTAACTACATTCAGTGTTGAGGTTTGAGCCCACAGGCCCAGAATTGGATCTGTGTGTCTGTGGCACTGCCTGTAGTACCATAGAGGTATAAATGGAGCTTCAAATATTATTAGGTTGTTGTTTTTTTTAAATATACATAGTAATATCCAAACTTTCTCTGGTGTTAATATCAACACAAAAAATATGCACTGGGACCATAATGGCATACGTTTCCATGGCTGAGTGGCTGCATACAAAACTTGCATCACCAAATAAAATGCCAAGCATCATATGATGTTGTGTAAAGCATGCTGCCACTGGACTCTGTAGTAATGGAAATGTGTTGCCTGGCACGATGAACCATGCTTGAACCTGCCTGACTGCATTTTGCCAGCTGTCAAGTTCAGTACATGGGGTATAAGTGGGTTTGTTTTTTTAGGGCCCGTAGTTCCTAAAAATCATACCAAGACATTTTGGAAAATTGTATGCTTTCATTCCTTCATTCATTATCTGTAACCGCTTATCCAGTTCAGCGTCACGGTGGGTCCAGAGCCTACCTGGAATCATTGGGATCATTGGGCGCAAGGCGGGAATACACCCTGGAGGGGGCGCCAGTCCTTCACAGGGCAACACAGACACACACACATTCACTCACACCTACGGACACTTTTTTTGAGTCACCAATCCACCTACCAACGTGTGTTTTTGGACTGTAGGAGGAAACCGGAGCACCCGGAGGAAACCCACGCGGACACGGGAAGAACACACCAACTCCTCACAGACAGTCACCCGGAGCGGGAATCGAACCCACAACCTCCAGGCCCCTGGAGCTGTGTGACTGCGATACTACCTGCTGCGCCACCGTGCCGCCCTGTATGCTTTCAACTTTGTGAAAAACATTTAGAGAAGACCCTTTTCTGTTCCAGTATGACTGTGCCCCTGTGCACAAAGCAAGGTCCATAAAGGCATGGCTGGATGTGTTTGGCGTGGAAGAACTTGACTGGCCGATACAGAGCCCTGAAGAAACATTGCTGGGATGAAGTAGAAAGGAAATTTGTGAGGCAGGCCTTCTTGTCCAGCAACAGTGCCCGACCTCAAAAATGCTCTTCTGGATGAATGGGCAAAAAGTCCCATAGACACTCACCAAAATTCAGTAGAATACTATCCAAGCAGCATGGAAGCCATTATAATTGCAAGGGTAGGACCAGAGCTATACTAATGCCTATGCGTGAATGATGTTAGTGACAGGAGGCCAGATAATGTATTTATTTATTATGATAACTTTAAAATGAAGCTGAATGTATTATTCCACAATACAACACACAGTCTTTTAAAGACCTGTTGTACATCTTTAATTAAAACAGACAATATGGCAAATTAATAATTTTATTTCTTTATCCTAGTACTTTTGGTTTTGTCAGATATGTTAACTTGCTTAATACTTATTTTTGTTCTTACCATGTTCTTGTAGGACATCACTCTCTTCCAACTCTCTCCAAGGTTTCCAAAGTAACTCCTCCCACAGGGGTTCGTCTGACCACTGATCATGCTCTTCTGTTTCCAGCACATCTGGCAATTCTGCTTGAAAGTCTGGCCCTATGTTCACACAGGGCCTATTTGTTTTTGAAGGAAAATAAGTGGAATGAGATTAATGGAAACAACAGTTCACTGTTAGGATTGTATTCAAATGTTTTGATTTGTGTAATACATTTTTCTGCAACATATATTGTCAGCCATTTAAAAACACAAATTCTAATGATAGTCTAGAGCACAAGGCCTCGTGTGCACCACTGCCTTGGAGAAAGAAGGAATGTTACTGGTTTGGAATGGAACATGATTGGTTAGCATGGAGGCAGAGATTTTCAAATACCATGCCATAAACACGTAATGCTCTGCCTAGACCCTGTGGTTGACAATTTCTCCCAGCCAGAAATGTCTTTAAAAGAGGTAAGTGTCCAGTATAATTTTTTGTTACTGTAGACTTGTGTTAGAGGTCTTTCCAAAGTGACAGTATTTTGTTTTGCTTGAACGGAGAATAATGTAACAGATGGTATAAGGCCAGCAGTGATTGCTCTAAGACTGCAAGGGAAGCTCAGCTTCCCCTAAAATGTAAAAAAATAAGTGATCAAATATATACTGTTGTGTGTACATATCATTGAATAAATATGCACTACAACGCGCTCATCTTTTGTTCAGAATCAGCTTCTTATCACTGGTAAAGACGCGGCTTTCCTCTCAATCATTCCCGTAGCTTCACAGTGCTTTAAACAGTGTGGATGCTCAATAGCGAAGTGCAGCGAAATGAGACGAGTCATTGTATAAATGCTGGGCTTTGTCCCGCCCATCGGAAGCTCAGCATCTCTGGGGGTCTATGGAGCAGTGGGCTGGCCTCGGCTGGCCCGGACGCTCAGCTTCTGCATGATGATTGGATGATCTGTCTGAGGCTGAATCCCTTTTTGATAGACAGCGAAATGAGCGAATCAGCGATCCTTTGGTGTAAAGATCCGTGGGAGAACAGGCGGACACACTTCACATGAGCCAAGGCCATTTAAGCAGCCTAGCTCTGCTGGCCATTGAGAGGACACTAGTCAAGTCCCTGGAAAAGACTCACAGATCATTTTCTTAAAAAGGAATGGAGGGTAGAATTTACGTATAAATAAACAGACACATTTTATGATGTAGGCCGAAATTGAGCTTCCCCTCCTTGAAAGACCAGCATCCGCCACTGTATAAGGCTCAGGTGTCTCTAAGACAGATTCCGAAGAAATACTTTCTTGCACATTTGGGTTATGATTGCTGCATCAGAGGAAATGCAGAATATTATACAATAAATTTTTGCTGCCTCTGAGGCAGATTTTAAAGAAGGACATTTTGCATACGATTTATGTTTGATGCCTCTTCATAAGCTGTAGAATGACATACAATAATGCTCATAATTCAAATGTGTAGGTATGTCCTTCTTCAGAATGTGGCACAGAGGCAGCAGAGTGTTATAACAGCATCTCCCTCAAGGGAAAACGTTACTTTATCCTCCATTCAGTCAAAAAGGTTTTTTGCGACGTTGCGATGTTTTTAGCAATCAGAAAAGGCCAACCATAGCAGTCTAGGCAGAGCTAGTAACCAATCACTGATTTTAGAAGCATTTTAAACAGTTAGTTTGCACACTAGCTACAAAAGGAGCATCCACCAAAGGCTCAGTCTTAGCAAGCAAAAAAGGTCATGGCCCACATGGTCTGAAAGTCAGTGGAAATATGGTGCTGTGGTCAGACTCCATGTCTTAGCTTGCTTTTTGGTGAAAACCAGACAGTTCTCATGCCAAATATAAAAGGGATTATCCAGATTCTTTATCACCAATGTATGAAGGTACATCAGTGCCTGCGCCATGGATGACTTGCATATGATGTGTGCATGTACGCTAAAACTGAAATATGTAACATCTTTTCAGAAATGGATCTATGAGAACCATGATTATTTCAGGAGTACAATGCCTGGCCACCTGCATTTATTACAACTGCATGGCTTTGTTAGACATAGAATGTATATGGCTGCAGTGCAGCTCTCTCTCCTATGGGCCATCATGAAGATGTATAAGCAAGAATGGGAATAAAATTCTCTTGCAAAACTTCTATTATAAGCAATTTACTATTTTTATTCTCAGTTCTTAAACAATAAAAACATGTAATTAAAAGGTATAGTCATGTGACACAGTGGTGAATATTAGTCTGCCCAAAATTATTCTTTGTGGGTTGCAGGCTTCCAGTTCTCTATTTTGTTCATTTGAGTATCATTTGAGGGAGGTTGCTACATTAATATAATGCTAGGTAAATGTAATGGAAGCTGATTTAAATCTCATTGAATTTTACATCATCAGACATAGATACAACATTAATGTTGTTTCATTACATTAAGGGACAGCCCTGGCCTAACTCTGTGTGTGTGTGTGTGTGTGTGTGTGTCCTCACTGGCCCTAGTTCACTAGTGCGTGTGAGTTCACTGACATGAATAGGTTAAATGAGGAAGACACATTTTGCTGTACATTGTACAATGACAATTATTTTTGGTAGCTGGAATTTTCCCATATTTTAGCTTATCAACGCTAAATCAGCACATTTTAAATCTGAAAAAGTTTATTGTTTTTGACTAATATTTGCCCATTTTGAATTTGATGCCAGGGGCATGTTTACCACTGTGTTGCACCAATTTCTCTTTGTCAACACTGTAAACATTTGGGAACTGAGGAGATCCACCTGTTCAACAGCCCAGTGTCTCTATTCTAATGCTTTTATTTAATCCAGCAGTTGTTTGAATTTTCAGAATCAGAATCACTTTGTCATTTCAGCTATATACAAGTACACAATGAATGGTGAACAGCAAGGTCTGATACATGTTCATGAGGAAAAAGTAAGAAGCAGAGAAGAGCAAAAGATGTGTGCACCAGATCTGCACCAGAGTGGCTGCTGCAAAATAACCCGCCGCCATCTTGGAATATTTTCAGTGGGAAAATATCGTTAACAAATTGACTCTTTTGTTGTTGTAATACATGTAGAATGTGGAGGATTGGCCTTGTCTTACAGAAATAAACAAGGCCTTCCCTGAAAATTAACATAATGAGCTTCCCTGTAGCATTACACACCATTACTAGTCTTTATCACCCCACTTTTTTATAAACTGCTGCTTGAAACAGATTCAGAATGGGCATATGTTTTTTTTCTCAGTTTCATTATTTTTGCACTATTTTCCATTAAATATAGGGTTTAAATAATTGACAAATTATTGCATTTTTGTTTATTTACATTTTGCATTGTTCTAACGTTTCAGGAAATATGATTTGTACATTTCCAGTGTACATTTGTATATTGACGTTAAAGTTGCTCTAAAATGATATAGATGTAGATACTTTCTTGCCTTTGATGAGCATAGTGATCTCTTTCCTCAGACCACAGACTTCTATTGTCCAGGTGAGACAGAAGCTTGCAGAAAAGGCCTGTTCCGCTCCGAGTTGGACTGAGCATTGGAGGTGGAGTATAATGGGGAATAGTTTGCCAATATTCGTCCCTCAGTATTTCTGACTGGAGGATACTATGAAAAGGTACTCCAGTATAGATGGCTGAAGGAGTGTTCTGGGGGGAAAAATCATTGATGTTTCAGATCCTGTCAGATTAAATGATCTTACAGAAAAAAAATATTTTCTGAAAAAAAATCATAATCCATTAGGAATATCTGCCCTGGTAGCCTGATGTTCTCATACCTTTGAGGTGGACAAACATAAAAAATGTGGTTGCTGAAGCACAGAACTGGGCTTTATGTTCTCATCCACTTTGTGCCCTTCTGTCTGAGGATGTGGCAGATGGAGTGTGGAACAGAAAGTTTGAGATGACTGAACTGTCTGTGAGAAAAGAAAGCGTAGGGTAGCGATGAAGGAATTTTAAATTGGAATTTTACCCAATTTTCATTGGCACAATTATTTTACATGAACTATAGGACACAATGGTAAAAACAAACAAGGCACCCTTACCTCTTATACAGTAGTACATTTAAAAAATTAAGAAGACAGTAGGATCAAATACACACTCTTGCAGCCTGCACACTTGTGGCCATAAAGCAACACTACGTAATATTTTTAACTTAAATGTATCATTTCAAAACCATTGTGATGTTTCACTGACCTCTATTATGGAGATTGGGGCCTTTGTTATTGCTACTCTGGGCTTGACACTGTAGAATCGGCATTATGTCATTTCTGGAGGAGGGTAGGAAATTACCCATTCCCTCCCACCTTCCTAATAATTTCAGTAGGGTGCTGTAAAAATGAATAACACTAGGGGGAGGCCGAGGAGCAAAACACAAAAATATTATGTAGTGTTCCTTTAATGAGCACATATGTGTTTTTTTAAAGTTGTTTATAAGCTGCTTTAAAATTTTGTGAAACTGATAAGCTATTGTTTCATTACTTATTCCGTTCTTATTATATTTCTGTGGCAAGTAGTGCATGGTGATGTCATAAATCAGGCAACATTTTAGAGCCATGGGAAAAAATAATAAAAAAGTTTTTTAAATTATATGGTATGATTGAAATCTAGGTTTATCTTAGGTTTATTTTTAAAGTGGGCTGAAATGTAGGATTATAGAGTTAATTATTCCCAAGAACTCACCTGAGGCCATGTCATATGATCATCAGAGTTTGCAGTGTTGTGGTTTGCAAGCTTTGGAATAGACTGTGTTTGTGGATTCTGGGCCATTGGTGAACACGGAGATATGTCATTCGAACATGGAGTACAGTCTGAGACAGGAAACACTGTTCTTTTAGATTTCAACACTTGTTATTTGTCAACAAATAGTTAGCTGACTTAGGGTATTCTCAAGTCTTAAAAATTGGTTGCACAAACAGCAATGAAGAAAGCATGATTTCTTTAGAAGTAATTCAGTTACCTGTGTCTCTGTGTGTAGCATTCAGCTGTCTGATATTAAGCCCCAAGCTTTCTGTGTAGATTGAGGATGGGCTTGGATCTTGAGGGAGGTGCTGTGATAAATCTCCACTTCCACTGGTATCAGTGGAAAGTGGAAGCCAGTGGACAGAAGTAAAACTCCCTGGGAGAATGGAATTGCTACAAGGAAGTGGTGGAAAGAACCGTAAAGGACTTTCAGAAGATGACTGTGACTGTGCTTGATCCATTGTCTGTGTGGCTAGTGGATGTGGAGCCCGTTTGGGAGGCGAGAGAGAAGAGGGGGGCAAAGGTGTAGGAGGAGGACTGAGAACCAGAGGAAAGGAAAGAGATGGGAGAGGAGGAGAAGCGTTGTTTGGCACAGTGTTATATTCGGCTTGTTCTTCACTGCTGCTGGTGATTCTACAAAGGCTTCGACCGTAAAATGCCTCTGAAAAAGAGTCAAGTTTCTGATGATTCCCATCTGTGGCACCATAATCATCCATTGCATCTATTTGTTGAGAATTAGAATTCCATTCTTCTTCATAAACTCCATGGTGGGCTTTGGTTTTGTTCATGACTAGTGGTTGAGATGACACTGAAGTCTCCATTCCCCAGTATGCAGAACTGACCTGTTCATCAGCTCCATTAATGCTAGTTCCAGGGTTTGCACAACTGTTGGCAGGCTCACACAGCAGGTTAATACTGTCCCCATACTGGCTACTCCTGCCAATAGAATTGTTCTGAAAAAGATAGTGGCTTGACTTTTGACCTTGTGTCTGGAAGCGGTACATGGTAGGAAATGGTAGAGACTCTGAAGGATGGATAGAAGTGTGGTCAGCCATGAGCTGTGGTCAAGTTTGTGGAAAGGAGAAGCTCAGAGGCAGTTTAAAAGCACTCTATTGCCTGGAATATTTATCTGGAATATTCACAGCATGGGAGTTTTCAACATAGCATCTGGGAAGAATATGAAATAAAAAGTAATGAAATTCTAAATCAATCTATATTTGAACCAATGTGAGGGTTTGAAGATGCAAAGCTTTTACCTCAAACGTTACAGATCTCCATTTCTCTGATACTTGGTGTCTCCAGCTACTGAAGTAGACCAGTCAATATCTAAAGTCAAACAAAGAAAAGATGAAAGAAGAAGAAATGCGACAGAGGGGAAATGAGAAACGGCGCAGTGGCCTGTCTATAGTTACCATAATTCAACCACTCTTCAATGATTCTCACTTCAGCATCACAGTTCCTTGTGTAACCCTTCTTTAAGTTTCTCCAATTTAGTCTATATTGTCTATTTTTGCTTTTGGCTGTTGTCTCACTCACCTGTTTTTTCTTTTATGCTTCTTTCTTTCTCTTCACTTTCGTTGTATGTGTTTTTTTCTCCTAGCTGCACTACACAACCTGCTTAGATGCTCCTGTGGCATGTGATCTCTTCTACTTACAAATGAAAGTACAAGACCTTAACACGTGCATTCCTTTTTTTTTCTTTCTCTCAGTGCCGCCTCCCCACCCCCGTGTGTGTTTCATACACACAAACATTTCAAATAAACATGCTAAGCACTCCCACACACACAGACAGAAACACACGTCAACATGCACTCGCAAGCAGGTGCCGGCAATCTAAAGGTAACTCACAAAGACAACCCCACCCCTAAAACCCCAAAATAAAACCACATCCTGGGGAAAGAGTCACGGATCTCCCTCTGTCTCTCTTTCTTGTCCCATCCCTTCTACTTTCTCTCCAGCTCAGTTTATTTTTAGCCCTCTCCCAGCATTGCAAAAGATGCAGTAACTACACAAAACAGTCAGAAGAATCAGTTCTTCTATAATATCCATTGTACAAAATCACATTTGGTTATTTCATATGGCAGGAATGCTTCTTACAAAAAGATGTTTTTTGTTGGGTTTTTTTTTTTCTGAGAGGTCATGGTCAGGGATCAAAATGATTTTCAGAGTACTTGAGCGGCAGTGTGGCCGGCTGTTGAAGTTGAGGATAAAAAATCCTTTTATCTTGTCACTGAATTGCTCACACATCTGTGTGTTAACATTATCTAAATGTAACCACAAAACTGATCTTGGATCAGCGTATAAACTCAACCTCTGCCAAAACCATTGTTCACATGGCTGAACGTGTTATCTTAAGCATCTCGTGTGGTAAGTGACTCACTCCGTCTTAGGTTTGAGAAGCGTATGAGTCGACATGAAGGCCTCATCAGGTAGCGCGTGGGTGTGTGTGAGTGTGTATACGATATGCAAGTGGTAAAGCTTCCTGTCAACACTCTTTCAGTGTCTGTGTGTCGGTCAGAGTGTACACTTTTGAGTATGAACATTGTGTTTGTGTCTCTGTCAGTTTGTGTGTATTTGCGGGGGTGAAATATAGTTATGTAAAAGCCAGAGAAGATCTGAGGTGTTCTGAAGTCATATGACAGGAAATTGACCATGAAACAACACTTTGCAGGAAGTGGACAAGGGAAACCTCCGTACATCCCGCCTCCGCTCTTGTTTGTGCTCTTTCTCTCTCTATCCCTCTGTGCCTGTCTCTCTCTCTCTACATGCACCTTTCTCATACCCACAACCCCACAACATAAGTATTGTTTCCATACACTATTCGGTATTTTGCACCTTTTACTCTCTACCCATTTTGCCGCCTACACACAGTGGTTCCCCCGTGTAGCTCCCTCCTTCTTCATAATTGTTCTCTTCTCCTTCTTTTTGTCCCTCTCCAGATGTCTTTTCACATACTTCTCTCTTCTTCTGTTTAATTTATTAGCTACACCTTAGACAATAAATAAGTTAAATGTCTTCACTGTAAAAAAAAATACTTGATTTAACTTAATGGGACTGTATGACAGAAACCTGAATTTTCAGATTTTTAAAATATACATTTATTCTCCAGGCCGTGTAGTCCATATGTAGTAGAAACTACATATGAAGTTGGAAATAGTAATGTAAAAATAAATTAAACTATTAAAATAATTCTTCTTTGATACATAGATTCAAAGAAAAGTGGATAAATAGTATACAAATCGCACAGCATGAGCCTTTTAAGAATGTCTAAGAATAGAGTTTTATTCAATTAAGTTACATCATTTTTTATTTTATGACAGCCTGCTTACTTTCTTAATACTTATTAAATGTGTCTTGAGCACTTCCAAGGCTGTTTTAAATTAAAGTTACTTTCATTTATAATTTTCTAAATGGTTAGACCAGAGGAGGATGGGTCCCCCTTTTGACGGTTGGTACCTCCCGAGCGTTCTTCCTCCAGCTTCGAGGGAGTTTTCCTTGCAACTGTCACCTTGGGCTTGTTCACATGAAGTTATTCGCATGAGGATTTCTGTAAAGCTGTTTTGCGGAACCTTCAGGTTGTAAAATGTGTTCCCTAATACATTGATTTGATTTGATTTGATTTGATTTAGTAAGGCCAGTCGAGTTCTTATTACGAGTGAGCTCAAACTTAACCCAATAACTGGCGCTAACATGCTTTTACTATGTTTTTACTGCCAGTATTCAAACTCCACAAACTGACAGATATGTACAAATTAAACCTATTCATATATGGGTATAGAAAATATGGGGAAATGTTTCTTACAGATTACATATTGGCACCATCTAGAATGAGCATCGCCACTTGCATATTGAGAAACCATGATCTTTCAGGGAGGACGAGTGCTAATCTGGACATTGAATACAAATTCACTCCTGAAATTTGTATTATTTGGCAGAGATTAGTGGACAACATTTAGGTACTTCAGTCTTTTATTGAATTAATGTATTTTGGTATGTTTTTTTTTTCAAATATCTGTACACTATTTTTAGAAACCTTTTACATTTAAACCTCGGCAACATTATTTCACTCCTCTACATTCTGAAGAATGCATCAGTACTAGTTACTACTGTAGAAGGGAAAAACTGAATTATGTAGAATATCCAGAAAACTATGATGCAAGATATAACTGTACAGTTTCAACGCCAAAACACCTGAATGCTGGAGACTGGGCCTGTGTACCATTTATTTATCTGCATTTTTTTTCTCTCCATTGTGTCTCATTTCTGCTGCTGGGAAATAGCTGAGTGTGTGGTGTATCTGGTAGCGGTTCTATTTATTTATCTGTTTTATTTGTGTCTCAACCTGTCTAGTACTGTAGCCAATGCAACCTGATTACAAGCAAAACGTTAGGTAAAGAAACAACTCAAGCGTTAAATAGGGATAACGTAAAGACCTCAAACATAAACACAAGAAAGTTGTACATGTGCTGAACTGATAAAACAGGAAAAAAAGAAAACTGGATTTATGAACGGACTAAAATATAAATGAGTAAAAGGCAGATTTAATTTAAAAAAATGTACATCTGAAAATGTACATTATTATTCTCTAGTTGAACGGCTCTTTGGAAAATTGCATAAATGCAATACGCTATGTTTTATGTTTAAATTCATTTAAAAGTAAGCACATTTATACCTAAGTTGTGAATATATATAGAGATGTGCAAATTAAATAAATATTTCATCAAGAGATTCAAAAACAGGATTTATGTTATTTGTAAATCTCTGCTGCAAGTGATTTCTCTAACTGGTCCTCACACACTATGAGGTAAACAGAGGGTGGTCACACAGCACCTGCTATCTATAACACATGGAGCTTGACAGCTGTGTAATATTTCTGTCCTATAGTAATTAAATCAGTTCACACAGGTTGAGATATGCAGATGTATTTGGCCTACACAAGTTGTGGGTTCATTTAAAGAGGGTGATGTGGGTGAATGCTAATAATGAGGTCTGTACAGTGTGAATGTGCCTATCAGAAGCACCTCCATTCACCTCATCATTATCATAGTGTGGGTGAGAGACTGGAGGTGTAAGACAATGCGTCACAGAAGGAGACATCTGGCCAAGCAAAATAAGTAATAGTGTATATTTTGTGCAACCTTGCCATGAATCTCTGTTTTTTCCAGTGTCCATTGTTCAGAAACACACCAGATGTTCTTTAAATGAACTTCACCAGTTAATATATTAAATAAATGCAAACATTCTGATTTCTGCACATAAATGTTTTCAGATCTTCACCTGATGCTTGGACATGGTCAATTTTCACAATCATAATGCACAAGAAATATCCTTTAGTTCACAAAGTTGTGAAACACTCAAAAGTCTTAGTACTCAAGCATATAGCAGAGACAGATAAGAGGCTGTGGGAGAAGAAGGGAAGATTGTGGAGGCTTTTAGTCTAGTTTTCTGTCAGATGTGTGAAAGAGTGAACAGAGGAGGGGAAAAATAACAGAGTGATTTGGACTTTTTCGTCTCCATTTCCATCACTTTTTAACTCTCCATTTGGTGAGTGTTTTGCTTGTTTGTGAATGCAGAAAGGTCAAACGTGAATAATTACACAGAGAAGAGCGAAGATGACAGAATGGGATGCCCAAGCGACTTAAGTCTGTAACTGAAGAAATCTTTATCAGTAAGCATTTCCAAGATTACGTTTTCCTGGAGTTTTCCTTTTCTTCATTGTGATTAAGGTCATTCTTAAAAATTCCCATATCGTTCTTGGTTTGAGCCTTTAATTGTCTTCTAAAAACAATTTATTGCTAGAAAAACTATTATGCATAAATGTTTTCACTAATATTTCATTGGTAACACTTTATATTAAGGGTACGTTTATTAATGATACGTAACTCAGTAATACATCTTAATAATTGTAAGGTAATGTCACAAATAATTAAGTAATGATTGTTTCTATCAATAATTAATGATTAAATGTGGCTTTACTTAAGTGAATTAGTAATGCCTTTTATTGTCTAAATACTTACTACTGCCTTAAGTACCATGGATTATCTCGCTTATATTTTGCTATTATCCATTTTCAATGCCATTTGCCATTGTTTAAATTTCTGCATGCGCAGGATGCGCACCATATACTTTTTTTTGATTGAGGACAGAGGTGGGGCTTATTTTCAAAAATAATTATTTGCCCTGTTTTGCATGTAGAATATAACACTGAAATATGATATTTTTAGCCTTATTCGGCTGAATTTTCAGCCAAGAACAAAGGTAATAGCACAACATGCAATCTGTGATTTAAATGACAAAAACTCTTATAAACCATGATCAAATAGTATAGGTTTAGTTAAATATTTTACTTTCAAATAAACTATTAGTAAAATGATTGTTTTTGTTTGTTTGTTTGTTTTTTTGGCTTATTCCCAGATTCAGAGTCCAATTTTGTGTCTTAGTATATAAATGCAAACAGGAGGGTTAAAAAAGTACTTCTGAAAAGACAATATTACAAGATATTTTCATATTTTATATTTCTTTATCTATATAAATTGACAGATTTCCAAAATACAAATAAATACATTTAGTGTTTATCTCAGCCACGTTACTTATCTATAAGTCTATTAAAAGGTGTACAGTTGTGGTGTGATCTTGCACTGACGTCTATTGCACACACACACATACAAAATCACAATCAAATAATTACTACAATAAATGAGTGACTAATACTGCATAAACGCTCATGTCCAAGGCTAGACACACGCACACTAAAAAGCTAATGCCTGCGATTCCTTAAAATTTCAGAATCATCACAAAATATATTAAGATAAATGTTCCAATCCCACCCATAAAGTTCTTGCTGTAAAACTAAACTGAAAATGTAAATGTATTTGCCGGCCTGTGAAAAGTAGCTGACATAAATTTTTGTGCTGTGTGTGGTTTCTTTCATTTTGTCATTTTTGATATTTCTTTTCATTATTTATTATTCTTTTATTATTATTATTTATCTTTTAATGTGCTATATGAATATAATAAACTCACGCTTATTAGAGTGAATTGAATTAGTTAGACTTTTTTTTATGGCACTTTGTTCAAATTCAGTAACTACACTCAGTAACTACAGTCAGGTTTCAGGTTCAGGAGTCAGGTTTTAAGAATAAGACCAAACTACTGTAGCATCTTATTCAATTTTAGATTTGAATATGCACATTGTAATACATTTTTTATTCAGTTTCAATGCTTGCATAAAATTAATTTTTCTAGGTTTGTTTTCAAGGTAATATTATACAAGAATAAGTAGATAATAGGAATAGATGTGCCCAATAATAAGCTCAAAACTGCACAGTATTTCGTGTGAAACTGAGCAGGAATGTATGTCACTACTGTTGTTTAATCAAAGTTTTGTATGAGTACATATCATAATGGCATGTCTATATATCATTGCAGATTAAATAACGGTAAATCTAGAAAAATAGAAACCTATATAGGTATGAAGGCTATAATGTAACCTTTAAACAAGAGAAATGAAGGTTCTCTGGTTCCACAGAGTGTTGTTTGATGCCTAATTCAGTGCAGCGAAATCTCATTGCTGTACTTTTCTTAACATCGTAATTAAAGCAAGACATCTATCTCTGCTGTGTGAGCTCAGTTAATTTGTTTTAATGTAACATTGAAATTGCACGTCTAACATTGTAAATGCATACAATAAGTCAAGAAAAATACAATACTTACTTAGACGTTAGGGATGGATATC
The DNA here is from genome assembly GCF_029633855.1 of Hoplias malabaricus. Lineage (NCBI taxonomy): Eukaryota > Metazoa > Chordata > Actinopteri > Characiformes > Erythrinidae > Hoplias > Hoplias malabaricus. The sequence continues at coordinate 29,343,766 of NC_089808.1, forward strand.
CAGAGGAATATCTGGTGCATCCTGGAAATAAAAGAAAGCAAAGAAACAAAATAAAAAAAATCTATTAGCACCTCAAAAAAATTTTATTCTGGAAATAAGTTTTCAGCATCTCATCCATGGACTCAAGATGATAGAGGAGGACAATACATTAAGGATGTCCGTTAACTATTTCCTTTCTTCTTGCAGGCCTCTGAACTGTTGAAAGTAAATTCTTACAATATTTAATGGGTGTCTTACTCAGAAATGTAGAGTTACAACAAAATGGGAATTGTGGGTTGATACTGCTAGCTGATATTTGTCTTGCTGATGCAGATACCAATGCTGATATTTAAAACACAGGAACTGAAACTTGATCCATGTTTATTTTTAATTATTTGCAAAGGGTTAAAAAGCAATAATATTAATAAAATAAACATAGTCCAGCATCACCTGGACATTCTGTTTACATAACGGACATATTATTAGTTGAAAAATAAAATGTAATTTAGTCAAGAATAAATATCCGTTAACAGCCAATGTGATTCAAATATCTGCAAATACTGATATGTTTTAAAATATTTAATCAAAATACAGTAAGAATTGTCATGTAGTACAAAAATATTCCAAGGACAATAATAATCCAAGAGAAATTCTTAATATACTCTTAGGCTAGGCCCTGTAAACAACACCAAAGTAATCACGCAACTTCACAGATCCAAAAACCTCCAAATGTTGTTGTTAACTTTAACATAGATAAAGAGCCAAGACTAGTATCCAAACTTTATCATTAACTACATGTAATATATACCAAAGTGTATGTTTTCAGAAGATTTCACTCAAGCTTGATTTTGCAAATGTAACCTGCCCACTGCACAGGTTAACCCAACAATAATACAATTAAATACACTTACTCAACTGCTTTTGCCAAGTAGATCTATAACTAATAAAAACTTGAAAATGGTCAATTTACAAATGAAGGTGAAAACGGCAAATCTGAGAAGTAAAATTTTGGGTAATTTCTATTAGTCTGCTCACTATGAAATGGTTGCACAAAATAAAAGCTGTTACTGTATCTAAACAATATTCAAAATTAAATGATAATACAATTACAGTTGAAAATAAATGGGGTTTGTAATCACAGTGACATTATGTAACTACGTTACAAACAAGATGTACAAATTAACATCAAATGTGATGTACTTCACATAAAAACATTGAAAACTACACAAGTATACAGATGATGCGTGGACTGACAAAACGTTAAATCAGTTGTAATCACATTGTCAGGTCACAGGATTTTGTAAGATGTATTTCGCTACAGATCAAGGCTTTACTTGCAGGTGAAAATGTAGGTCTTTCTGAATCGGAACATTCACATGTGACATGTTACTAAGCCTGAAATGTCTCTAGGCATAGATGTTTAGGTTCAGTCAGCAGTTGTGACACGTTTCAGTAGTTATCTCATTGTGCTTATAACTATTAAGTGTATCGCTAGAGCTATGACAGTAGCATCTAGACATTATGTACAGTATATTTCAGAACATATTAAGATTATTATATATAGTTTCTTTTGTGGAAACATTCTGAGAATAGGTTCAAAATGGCAGTGCTTACCTCTCAACTTATAGCTCCATCCAGGTCTCAAAGCAAGTGTTTTCACATAGGCATGTGCGTATGTCAGTGTGTATGTACACACAAGTAGAGAGAGAGAGAGAGAAAGAGAGTGAGAGAGAGAGAGAGAGAGGAGGCGTTGGTAATGGTTAGCTTTTTGGTACGGCAGGCTCTCTTGGTTCTTCTGATCTTTTGAAACCTTCGTCACAGGGATCCTGGAAACAAGAAAGAAAAAACAGAGAATAAAAAAACACGTATAGCTCCGAGCCAATGAAGGCAGGTCTCAGTTTGACAAAGCACTTGTCTTTACCATTCTTTCTTTTTCCTTTTCCGACTTGTCTTTGTGTTTATTTTTTATTGCATTCTGTCTGTACTCTATTTTATTTTGCCAAATTTACAATTCCTCTGTAAAAAAGCTATGATTCAATTCCTTTGTAAAAAAAAAAAAAAAGATGATTCAATTTAGATATCAAATATGAGCAAAATATGAAATTTGCTGTCTCACAGATTAGTTTCCACTGATTTAAAAATTTAAATTTGCTGTGACCCAATTTCTGTAGGTGTTAAAATATAGGAGGCAAAGGCATAGATTTAACTTTGTCAGTAGCACAGGTGGAGGTGATAAAGTTTCATGAGGCTGTCTATTGATGGCTGTATTGTAGTTAATACTGTAATAATGAACTTTAGAACTGAATTCACAGAAGCCATTAAATTTACATTGATGTTGTGTTTCCTCATAATGATTAAGATAAAGCTGGAGATAACAAAGGTTACATGTAGTTTTGTGAATGTCAGTGGGCTGACCCAGTAAAACTGAGAGTTGGGCATGACTGTGCATCGTTCTAAGAGAAGTTTCACATTGTCAGGGCAAGAGGGGGCGAGAGAGGGAGAGAGAGAGAGAGAGAGAGAGAGAGAGAGAGAGAGAGAGAGCTTCAGTTTATGACAAAACTAAACCTAAAAGTGCAATTAACCTTTTCTGGTTCATAACATGCATAGCAGGTTTCCACATATCACACAAATAAATTGTTACACATATATGTACAAAACTTTTAATCTGAGGAAAAAACAATTTGACTGTTACATTAGTGTCTGGGTAAAAGGGCCTCTTCTCGAACTCACAGACACACACACACACACAAGAAAAAAACCCTATTCACTGCCGTCAAAAGCTGACCCGAGTCAAAGTGAAACACCCATCCCCACTGAAAAAAACACACACGCACACACACACACACACCTTGACATGTTACACACAGAGTTCCGCAACCACACTTTGTCATAACAAGAGAGCAACACCGCTTTTTACCAGAAACTTGTCACACTCTCAAGTGTGCTTTCAAATATCACCATGCCTTACTGAGAGCTAGAACATACATCACACAAAAACAGCTTGTGTGCTGTACAGTAATGTTGTAAAATCTGTACTTGTCTTCATCTAAGATGGCAAGGATATAATCCTGTATATAATGCATATAATAATGTGTGTGAGAGTTTGGAAGTAATTTACATGTGATCATGTGATGCTTATACTGATATATATAACACCTTTTTTTTCTAAAGATTCATTGTCCATTTCATCCATTCCACATTTAGATGCACATTTTACAGTTACACTCTACATCTACAGTTACATATTGTAGTCCATGCATACATTCAATGCCAATTTCATTGTAGCCTTCAACAGTCAAGAACTCCAAAGTACCACAGAATTAGTATCATTTGAGTGCCATATTCTCTTTACTATGTTGACGCTGACAAGTGGATCAGGCACAATTGTGTCACTGCTGAAGTGAGAATTGTCCACTAACCAAAATATCAAGCCAACAGCGTTCTGCTAATAATAATGTGACAAATAAAAATAAGTGGATAACTAACACAAACTGAGCAACAATATATGAATTAATATCTGAATTTGGAGCTGTAATGTGGACCAAGAATGTAGGCGTGCCTAATATTGTGGCCAGTCAGTGGACACTGTTTATATGCTCCAGCAGCACTGCTGTGTCTGATTCACTTTTACCAACAGAACAAACACTAACCCCACTGTCACTGCAGCGCTAAAAATGATCCACGATTCAAATCATACCTGCTTTATGCTGGTTACTATTTGTTAATTTAAACAAATGTTAAAATTGCAAGCTTTTTTCCCCATGCATGTTTTAAGCATTTCTTTTGGTGCATATAATTTAAACAGATACAGGGCACAACTGGAATATTGAAATCTATGGAGATTTTAGTTGTTTTATCACGATAGTGATATTTACAGAAATTAATATAACACTACATTGAATACATTGAATTCATGTATCCATGAAGCTGTTATGTAATTTCACACTTTGGTGTTTAACATCAAAATTTCAATGAGTTTTTAAATGGTCAGTCAGATGCAAGGTGAGAAACAATGTTCAGATTTAGAACCATAAAGTAAAGACATGAATTTACAGTCAGCAAACTTCGCTCTCCACATAATTGTCCTTTGTAAACCACTTCAGTGCAAGTACACATCAAAGCCGTTTATCGCCTTCATTAATTGCCACTTCACAAGAGAGAAACGTGTTGGTGTTTGCTTTGGATAAAACTGATATTACCGTATTACAGATCCCTCAGTCCATTTACTTAAGATTTTACCCATAAATATTAAGGCTAGTTCTGGAAAAAGTATGAACTTCTGTGTATTAAAATTGGTTTTGAAATGTATTACATATAGTTTTACGATCTTACAAATTGTTTCCCAATATGGCATTGGATTTAGGAAAAATAATGTTATATAGCATGTTAAATGTTAATAAAGCAATAATTATTTTAAAATTATTATTATAGTTAATGCTGAATATACGTAGTCATTCTGCCTTTATTCTCTTTTAGACTAAATCTCTCAGGGCCGGCAGTGCCCCTGAAGTCAAATTATATTCAGAATAAATATCAGTGACGTGCTGGAGTTCATGCAATTTGCTTTACCACTCATTTGTCTGAATGTGTTTTCTGAAAACTTTTGAACCACAGCCTTTTTCTTTTTTATCAGGGGAGGAAGTACAAACAAATATGGTACACAGATGCAAGGTCATTCACACACATGCACACAGACAAAAGCCCTTTAGGGAGATTAGAAACACACACATCCTTTAACTTTACAAGGGAGTCCAGCTCAGAAGCACATACACACATTCATTAACAGTTTAAAGCTGGTGCAAAACATGACCTAAAAGAGCATAATATTTAAAGGGATCAGAATAAAAAAATAAATAAAATAGGCAGATAATTACAGCATCTATCTTATTAATGTTGCTTTTATATCTTAGTATCGTAATTTAAGACACTCACTTTATTTAATTTGCCATAGAGTAAAATAACTACAATTCACAATAATCATTCTGCAAAAAACTACAGAACTAGAGCTTTCTGTATTCATTATGCACTTTACAAATTAAGGTTCTGTCACATCAGTGAGGCTGTATGCTCAAGTGTACAATTTCATTTTTATTAGTTAGGTAACACTAACTCTATTTCTCTTTTTAAAATCAGTTACAAATAAGGCCCATTCTTTAGGAAAGTGCAATGTGAATGTAACTCTGAATATATTATACTGTGAATAGTATTGTACCAATAACCCTACATTCCCATTGTTTATACGGTAGGCCACTAAAATGTAGAATGATTCACTCTTTTTGAAGGTATTAGGAATATGATTAAAGATAATCACACTGCCTGCTTCTATAGTAATAGCGTTGTTCAGGTGAGAGTAACTAATAAAATATTTACTCTTTTATCTTACATCTTGCTTCAGTTCAGAGGAAGTAATTAAGTTTTATATAGTAGAGAACTGTAAAGTGTATGACACACTTACTCACACCTGTACAGTTTATTGTCTTCCTTTTCCTGCCCTGAAATATAACGGTATATGGCACAGAGCCAAAAGAAGCACAAATGTGTCAAAATGTTTTAAAAAGTGTGTGTGTGTGTGTGTGTGTGTGTGTGAGAGAGAGAGAGAGAGAGAGAGAGAGAGAGAGAGAGAGAGAATTAGAAGTAATGACACAGAGCAACAATGGAACTGCTTTATGTAATTGTCTAATTTTCATCAATTCACATACAAAGCTGGAGTAGCCAAAGACCCTCTAATGTAGAAAAAGCCATTTCAGTCGTTCAGTTTGTTATTCTCAAAGATTTCTAAATGTAATATAAAAACACTACTAATATGTTTAGTGGGAAATTCACCTATTATGAGAAACAGACTGTAGACTTTCAAAATGATTAACTAAAATGGAGCACAATAATGAGAACTAGCTAAATTGATTTTTTTTTTAAATTGACTAGCTAAAAGATTTTTTACTCTGTATAATTAAATCATCAAGACATAAACATCGTCATCAGCAGGTCAAGTTCACTTTTAGGTACAGAGTCAAGTTCGTTCACAGTGACGGTGACATGACGCAGATATTGGAAGAGTTCATTTCCATTATTACATCAAACCATTGACTTTAAAATACTTTGAAAATAAGACAGATCATTGTAAAATTGTACAATGGTAAGAGAAAATGCAGTAGCATTTAAATGATGGACTCACTTGGTCATTTTTTTAAAATGTATTACAGAATATATTTTGCTGAATGCTACATTTTGGGATTAAAAAAAGATTAAGGGGCCACAAACTTTCTGTTAACTTCAGAAAGTAACAGTAGTAAACCATGTGCAAAAAAAGTGTCCTCTGTAGAAATGTGTTCTCATTATTAAATAATACAAAAGCAAAAATGGCCAAATGCTTGAGCTCATTTTTAGCAACATTTTATATAAAACTCAAAGGGCAAGTGTTGGTTCTCTGGTCTTTTAAACATGCATGGTGAACTTGGGATTCCTTTAACACCACTTTATTATACAATTGTAAATTTACTTTCAAAAATGACATTGTTTAAGTCTCAATGTTTAATTAATTAATTTAACAGAATGGATATTTACTACTTATTCTTATGAGAAAGACCTGACAGTTCGGATAAAATGAAGGATCTCTGACTGTATGTGTATATGTATCTGGGTTTTCTAAATGATGTGTTTATCCCGCATAAGGGTAAGACAGTAAAACTGCCTGCTTGGGCCCTAAATACACCTTCTGTAATGACACCATGCTGTCTACAGCTAGTTTCTCTGTGTCAGTGCTGAGGCGAATGCGGGCCTCAGCTGGCAGGTCACTGTTGGTCAGTGCCATGTTGATTGGGGCATCGCCCCAGTTTAAGATGGTGATGAAGCGTTCGCTCTGATCCCACAGGCGAAGGAATGCCAGCGAAGAGGCTGAGCTATAGAGAGATGTGAAATCTCCATGGAGCAGAGCTCGCTCTTTACCTCTCAAATCACTAAGAGCCTTAAAGAAGCTTCTCACCTCACTGCGTTCTGCTCGTACAGCCTGAGAGAGAGAGAGAGAGAGAGAGATAGAAAGAAAGAAAGAGGGAGGAATGAATAATACTGTTGGTTTCAAGAGAAGGATGATGAAAGATAAAAGAGCTTCTAATTCACCTATGGGCCTGTATTCACAAAACTTCTCAGAATTACTTGCGGAAATCACAGTACCAGCATGTTTGGTATAAAATCCCTCCTACAGAGCATGCACTTTTTATATCACTGAGGAAGGAGTGGGCTTAGCTCCTAAAAGCAAATCTTTAGTCCTTAAAAACAGGTATGTAAGAAAAATCTATTGACAATTCACTGTAAGTAACCTGTTGTGTACTACTTTTAATAACATGCAAAACACTTGAAGCATTGCTCATTTAGTAGCACAGCAGCTGATATTTATTGATTTCACTTTCACATTATATATTTACTCTAAATTATACTTTTAGTTAAGTATGTTACATAATTAAGTACTTAACTTGTTACATTTTGCCTTCCTGTAGTGTTTATAGGGAAGCATTATGAATCATAAATTAAATATTCTATTTTGTATAAAATTCGTTTATATATTAAGAAACAAATCTGGCATCATGCGCTTTTACTGTAGATGTAATAAAACATTTATCTCTCCTTTTTCTTGTTCACTTTGAGACAATCAATAAATAACATAAATGGTTTCAGTATAAAAAACAACTTTTAGCAAAAAAACATATTAATATTCACCTTTGCTGTTTCATTTTTCTCCTCAGCTGTACTTTCTAAGTCCCAGATTATATCAAGAGGTTCCTGGAAAGGAACAGTTAAACAGGGTTAACAGACTTGCACTGCAAATGTGGAGAATAATTATTCCCTTATCAGTTCACTGGTTTTGGTGGAAATGTTTATAATAAATCATGGTTTTACAACAAAAATAAATACACATCCTGAACAAAACCTGTGCTTTTTAATGCAGTTTAAATTTATTAAAAAATAAAATATTGTGCTCTATGAAAAAGTTAAGGCATATTTTGTATTTGTAAATGACCTACATTTAAGGTTGTTTCCTCCAGACGATATTAACTAATTTTTACCTAGAAACTAAACAAAGTGTAATTTTATCCAGGTGTGTCCAAATTTTGCCTAATGCCTGTTCATCTGCTGTAAAGAGATTATGATGTCCCACCATTCAACTCACTGTCTATCCATCAAAACTTACCCCTTCCTTCAGTCCAACCTCATCCCCCCTGTTGAAAACTGGGGTGCCTGGCAAGGTAAATAGAAGCATTTGGTAGAGACGAATGGGCACATGTGGAGCTCTGGAGGTCAGTGGGCCCAACGTGCGCCCACTCAAACTCCAGCCCAGGCTTGTCTGTGGATGGCTAGAGTAGAGCTTATTGATGCCTTGGGCTTGCTCTATTCCAGTCTGTGTTAAGTCTGGCAGGCTGGTGAGCAAGAGGTCCACTCCAGAGTGGTTCAGGAGCAGAGAGGCATCATCTACCGACACACTGGTGACTGAGCCCATCAGAGCACTAAGAAAAACAGGCACTAGTGAGATTTATTTCATTGTTCTGTTAGAAATCTTAATATTTATTTTTCAGTATCTACTATGAATTACAATTAAACAAGTTTACTACGGAATACTATGAAATAATACTGTGAAATATTGTTTTGAAATCTGATATGTAAAAGCATGTGTGTACATACATGTCCAGTTTATCTGATGGGCTTGATCAAGTTGGACAAGTTCATGGGATCACGTAAAATATCTCTATTGTATTTGATTTACATTTTCCTTATGGTAATTTACTTTCAGGAAATGTGTAAATTAAAAAATATATCAATATACATTTTAAAAACTGAATGAAAAATTGAAAAATGTTAAAAAAAGGAATATACATATACTTCTACAACATTCTTTTTAACTGAAAACACAGTACTTTCTATGCAAGAGGTTTCAATATTTCAGATCCATATTAAGGTCTAGCTTTGTCTAAGTATTTTAATGGAGCACCCATATAAAGGTTAAACTCACATCTAAGAAAATTGCCCTGAACATCCAGAGCCTCGTTATGTCTAAGGTTGACATTTCATCTAGCTACCAACAGAGGGCGCCAGCAGCACTGCACAAAATGGTTTAGTTAATACATGATGGTAACCACAAGACATCTCAAAAGAATATTTTAATGGACTCACGGTTTCTTGCTCTCTTCTGTAGCATTGGTTTGGACAACAGCTTGGATGGATGGCCAGGCTGAGGTACTGGCGATTTGTCCCAGATCAGACATGAGGAAGCCATCCACTCCCTTATGCAGCCAGTAGGCACATGCAGCCTGTAGAAAATTATTTTTTAAATTTTTTTCTTTTGTTCCTTTTTCTTTGATTAACTTTTGTATTTTTCTAGAAAAGTTGTGTTCTTATTTTGACTGCCCACCCGCTCACCTTAAGTTGCTCTGCAACAGCAGCTGCATTGTTGAACCAAACTGCAGCTCCCTCATAGTTAGGTGTCAGATCCAGCACTATGGAGATACCTGTGAGGAAAAGTCAACAGACCAAAATACTGTTAAAGTAACAGGAACATGATTTAAGGTTCTAAAGCTTCTAAAGCTTAGGCATATACAACCTAAATCAATGCTTTGTTGTGTAAGGTTATTTAAGTAATAGACACAGGGACACATCAGAGAACAATGTGAAAACAGAGTTAGTAGAAATATGTAAATAAAAGCATTGACTCTGCAGTAAATGTCATTAGATACTGTACAGAATCTCACCCTTCTTGTGGGCTCTTTCTAGTAGGCTGTTCAGTCCTTTCTCATTGCCCACCACAGGGTTAATGGTCTTCAGATCCAGAGTACTTGGCTGGTTTAACTGAACATTGTGTATAGGCCCAAGAATCAGACCTTTCACCTTAAGCTGGTTCAAACTGTCCAGCTTCTCCTCCACACCTACAAACGAGCAAGCGCAAACTCAGTACAACCCTTGCCACCAAACCACAGCCTCTGCCAAATCTTTAATCATTAACCACAGTCATTGTGACTAACAATGTGTGTTCATGAATACCAAAGGTTAACATTTTGTGGTTGATAACAAATTTATCATTCAGATAAAGAGACTACATCACCCAAACTATTTTACTGCTTCTGAAATGAAAGATGCAGCTCTGAGCATGGAATGGATATTATACATATTTACCCTAAGAAACAATGCGAAAGTCTCTATCAGGAATAGTTTCGTTTAGGATGAGACAGACTGTGAAGGACTGTGTCAGCATGTAACCTTTAATTCAAAAGTCACAAGACAGCAAGCAACCCCAGGAAATTATTTGACTATGACAGCTTTTATTCAAACAACACAGCTGCCACTGCACATAAACTAGACTAATTTGGTTAATTAGTGTCACGTTAAGTTGGTACCTTCCTTGAAAGCGTGCATATAAAAGAAAAACAAATTTCCTTTGCCATCATCAGATGGAACAAAAAATGATGTAATGCTGACAACATTCTTAACATAAAAATGTTTCCTATAATATCACAACCATAGGAAAATATACATGTAACCGCCTAAATGTTTACCTATGCTCAAAACAATAAAACCGTTCAAAACACTGGCTTTTAATCCTAAGAAATAATAAAATGTTTAATAAAACATATAAACACCAGATCAAGTACATCCTGTAGTAAGAATAAAAATGTTACTGATGACTGATGCATATAAATCTCTTTAATGATTTTAATGTCTGAAAACGACTGACATATTTTTTCTCATTTTGCAAAATGAAAGCTTTATTCACTATTAATGAAAAAGGCAATATGATTCATTCTAGAGCATTGCTCCCATACCTTTAAAGCCATTGTCTCCAGAGAAGGTGCTTACATCTGCTATCTGGTAGAGTGGACCCTCATTCCACCAGTGCATTTCAGGAATGGGCTTACACCGTGGAGCCTGAACTATGATGACCACTGCCCCAGCCAGCATTCCAACCCAGCCCAGCCAGAACAGAACCAGCAAAATCCAGCGGGTCCTCACCCATCTGGAGAACCAATTCACAGTAATATTGAAAATCACTTATAAATCCTATTAAATGTATGAATGTTTAGAACATTTTAAGAGGTTGCTTTTCTTTGAATAAATTACTTAAAAAAATAAAAAATAAAAACTTATATATATATAATATTTAGTATAAATAGGGTGACCAGATCTGAGATGGTGAAAAAGAGGACACGCACGGGAGGGGAGTGGGGTGATGAACTCTCGCCCCTCGCTTCCGTTGTATGCTTAGCTGAACCTATGTGTGCTTTTCTGTCCTTTACACCTTTATTACACATGGGAATTTCTTTTTAAAATCATCTGAGAACTTACATTTACGTTTCGGCATAGCTGCTCGAGCTGAGGGTGGGTACATGAGCTTTGCCTGACGTAAACAAGGACTACTGACGTGGAGACTGACCACTTAAATGTTTACAGAGAAAGTTATCGACCAATAACGGTAACTCTACCGTCAGACCGTCCAATCCGAGGATTTTAAGCTACTTCACCACGCCCCCTTCTCACTCAAGCGAACCAATCGGAGTAGGGGAGGGCGGGACTAGTTTGTGGACGAAACGCTTCTCGAAATTCTATGTAAGCTCTAGAAAAACAAAATCCCGGACGGTTGTGAAATTTTTTTAAGTCTAAAAAATAGGATATGTCACCCTAATACAAATCCATGTACGTTTTACAAAAGCACAATTAACTGTGTGAATTTAAATTGTTTCTACCACCTCTGATTATTCCCATATGTCTAATATTGAGATGTGTTGTGAAAGGACAGGAAAATAGTGTAAGAGAATGTTATAGAGGCCACTATAAAAATAAGGGATTTACGTTTCTCATACAGAGATTAAGCCTAGTAATGGAGTCAGAGCATTTCTGAATGGAGATTCTACACTGAAAGACAAACAGGCCTTATTCAGGACTGAGCATTGTTCCAGAAATCGACCTCTGGTGTACAACTTCAGGACTGCAGTATGTTTTTCTGTATTTGTAGGGTTCAGAGAAAGTTATGCAAACAACGGTGACTGAGACGCAAGTCAGGAAAAGTCTAATATGGGTTTTTCTTTTCTTTTTAAACTATGAAAGCCGGGTGTACTGTGCGCCGTACCCCGTGGTTCCCGCCACTCTCATCAGCTCCTCTTTGGTCAGACCCGTAAATTTGACCTCAGTGTCCTCTGGAACCTTCACTTTGACGCAGCCATTTTTCTCGGTGCCCGCCGGAGTGTCTCCGGTCATCGGCTGCTTTTCCTGGTCCAGCTCATTCAGCTCCACCTCCTTCATCTCCATCTCTTTGCTCGCTGAACTGTGAGATCCGAGTTCCAGCAAAAAAAAAAAAAAAAAAAGGTGAATACACACTGACTCACGAAGTCTTTAAGTCTCTTTAAGTTAGTTTTAAAAAGCCCATACGCTTCAAGTTACTTGTAACCACATCGCTTTTGGTACAGAACTTTGTATCTCCATATTTTTTTTAATCAATTTTTAATATCTGACAAGGTATAAAAAGACTTTTTATGTAAGTGAACACACTGAGAAAAATGGTACCAAAATTATTTGGATATTTAGGTTACTTTAACTCCTGTTCAGTACAAATGCCCTTTCTTTTTCCTATAAAGTCACTATTTCTGAGATAAAATATGACACATATAAATATTTTATCTGAATCTAATATTAAACAATGCAACTGTTGAAATATAGATCAACTTTAGGCTCAAACGTTTAGTGAGAACTAGTAGTGAACTTAAACACAACGCGTTAGTAGAGATATCCTACTATAATCCTAATATAATAGGTTGTATTACCAGAAGAAAAGTGAGAGTCGTCACGGGGTCCTGGTTTTCCTCTGTCCTGTGAGAGTCGTGTGAGCGGCTCTGAGAGTATGAGTGGGTTTTCTGTTCTCCCCTCTGTTGCTACTGCTGCTCTCCTATTGGCTGTAGAGCTGAACACGACTTGATAAGAATGATTGTTTAATTACTGTACTCCTCTCCCATAGGCATATGGAGTCACCTTTACTCAGAACACTACTTTATCAGAGCAGTACACTACTATATCAGTGCTAGCATAATTACCATAAAAACACACTTCACATTTCAAAAGATGATTCCTAGATTATAGGGTAGTCCTGCCATTGTGAGATGTTCAACACTGCGTTTAAAAAGATGTCTAGCTGTCAAGCTGTTTTTTTTAATGAAAAGAAAAAAAAGAAATTTACAACTCACTGGGGTGTTGAGGCTTCTGGGAATTCGATACATTTCTCTGGCATTTCTTGAAATTGTAAAGTTGCAGTTAATGACAGTTTTGACTGGAAATTAAATAAAAGATGGTATTTGACGTTTGTACAATATGTTTGTCCTTATGGTAGCAAATGTTATGTTTCCACTTTATAACCTCCCCGCCTGTATTTTTTCTGCCCCACTGAGCTTAAGTTTGCGTGAATGGACTGGAATGTCTCAAACAAGCATTTAGGAGGGGAAAATGAGCAGCTTACGTTCATGTGAAGTTAATGGACAGTGAGTAGATATTCATTCACTAGGCCCCATGTGTCCATGAAATATTTGATGCCTTAGTTTACTTGGTATGCCCTAATCACACCTAACAAATTACTAGAAAAAGACCCTTTCTTAGTAGCCTGCTACTTCATGTAAGTCTGTCATAAAATATTGTGATAGGAGTTCAAAGTTCTGGAGCCGTCAGCTTGCAGAGTCCTGATCATGATATTTTTAGGTCATAAAGGACAGTGTTTAGGCCTACATGCAAAACAACAGCTTCCTGTACATTAAAGTATATTGGCTTGCAATTTTCCAACTGTCATCTTGTATGTTATGCCTGTTAGTCTTCTAAGTACTAATGTACTGCACTGTTTCTATTATTTGTAACTGGTTTTAATGTTGAGCAGATCACTTTATGTTGTAGTCATTTAAAGTGCACATACACATTTTCTCTCTGTGTGTGTCTCTCCCTCTCTCTCTCACTCCCACACACACACAAACAATTCTCCTACACCGCCAACCTTTGCTCTAATTTTCCTCTCTATCCCAGGAAAGTACTATTATTTTAAAGTGTTCTTCTTTAAACAGTCCCATATGCCCTAAAGCCACTATGGATCTGTCTCTATGGGAAAGAGTCTGGGGAGGGTAGTTTGTTATTTCATGGCTCAGCTGGGGTTTACAGAGCTATTCGGTAGGGGTTAGGAGCACCAGATCTAGCCTGTCTGATTCTGCTCGCTAGACTCTGCTTTCATGCCATTAAAAAGTTGGTAAGGAAAACTGGAGGCCAAGACATTTGGAATGGGCCTCCTAGAGGAGTACTGTTGTAAAACTGAAAGCTGAACAGAAGCCAGTGTTACTGTGTTTTGTTTACACATATGAAAATTATATTTTATTGTTTATTATTAAAACTAAACCAATTAATGTCTTGATACATAAGGAGGTTTAATAGTAAATTTGTGCTAATACTCATCAAACAAATGTGAATAAAAATGTAAATGATATATCAAAGAAGACAACAGGACACTGTGCACAGTGAAAGCTCTATTCCTGTAAATATGTGACCTACATCTGATACTTTATTGTCACTACATGTACAGTGTAAATGCACATTTATGCACAAATACAACTGCCTTTTAAAGTCCAATTGTTTTTCTCTGAAAGGAAAGGTGAATATTTGTAATATTTTATAATATAACTGCATAAGATACAATTATGTTCCCTGACTAAAGGTACTGAATATGTACCCTTGAGGGTACCAGCAGAATGAGTGCTAAAGTTACCACCACAGTGACAGCTTTTCTGACAGTGTATGACATACACAATCTGTGTGTCTCCTGATGAGTAGAGCGTAAGTGAAATGTGAAATAGTAAAATGATTAGAAATTTTGGCTGCAAAAAGAACTTAATTTATAAAAGATACACACATATATATATACATACACACACATATGTAGAGTGTGTGCACATAAACATTGAGAAGGCTGGTGTGTATTTGTTTAAGGCAGAAAATGCACTCTCACTGCATCTTGCTTATCTCACAGCTGCTCTGACCCACAGTAACTGCTTTCCCATGCTATCTCTTCAGTAGGTACATTGCTTCGTCAGCACACTCATTATGTGCCTCCTTTCTCTCTTTTCCTTTTTCTTACTTTTTAAATGGAAATGTTGACAGCCTTGCCTCTTTATTTTTATTTATACCTCTTTAAGTCCCCGAGATCAGTTCAAATCTATTGCAGCAGTGGAATATATATATATATATATGTGTGTGTGTGTGTGTGTGTGTAACTACACTGTTTAAAAATGTAACACAATTAAAATGAATATATGGAGCCAAATTATAATGACTGAAACATTTAATACATTTATACTTTATGAAAATGATTTACATTTAACATACAAGTATATTAAATTATTAATACATTTTTAGTTAAAATTATGACTCAGCGTTATTTAAAATATTAAAATAATACTCACACACTACATAACCCAGACACAGAATGTCTGCACTGAACATTTAAGTTAATTATAACTTAAATGTTTGAAACACTTTAGAGTACTGAAATGCTAATTGCACACTGGTGAGAAAGATAAACATTGTTTGATTATAATATAGTGCAAACTATATTTATTTAATTTTCTAGCATTAGGAAAACATCTGAAATTACACAACAAACCTCAGTATGTAATGTTGAGTATTTTGTTTGTCCATTGTATTCCATTCTAATACCATATTCCCAAAGACTTCATTAGCTCAAAACAATCTGCAGAGATATGTATAAATTGTTTACTGTTTCCTTTTCTTACTAACAGCTATTTAATATCCACATAGTGGCTGAGTGTTAATTTCTCACAGGGGAAAAGTTTTATGGTGGTAA
Organism: Hoplias malabaricus; assembly: GCF_029633855.1. Lineage (NCBI taxonomy): Eukaryota > Metazoa > Chordata > Actinopteri > Characiformes > Erythrinidae > Hoplias > Hoplias malabaricus. The sequence continues at coordinate 29,359,601 of NC_089808.1, forward strand.
TTTGCGTGGTTTACCAGGAGAGGCTTGATGATTAAACGTTTCATTTAATTATATTTTAAATAGTTTTTGAGACTTGTGTAATAAGTCAAACTTATTATACTTTGATCTTTTTTCTTTATAGAAATAAATGATCAAGTTTAATTTACTCAGAATACATAAATAAAGGAAGTTGGTCTCTGTCATTTACATAACATTTTTTTCTTCATACAATAATATGCTATAGAAGAGGGTTTGTAGTGTAGTGACTGATTAGTGTTACTTTTCCTTGCATATACAGAAACATATTTATATGTGTTGGATTAGATATAAATATAAGCAGGGAAAAAAACACCTCCTTGCTTTTTAGAGTGGGAGTATGTTAAAAGGATGTTACTTACTCATGGAAGGGTAATTAATACAACATACAATTATTTTTATTACTGAACCATAAAGTGCAGTACAGTTGCTAAACTATTTTACTTCTTAGATTTCACTAAATGGAAACAAGTGTGGCTTGTGCTTTCCTCTTTTGCCATTTCTCTTTTATTCTCTTTCACTCTTCTACTCCCCCACCCTTTTTTTCTGTCCCTTCCTCTCACACAGAGAACATTGTCAGAGTGTTTTTTCCCGGGTGACAGAACAGAATGTAGGCCCCTGTCGTGTTGCCGAGAATTTCAAACAGGCAGAGGAACATTAAGAGCAAAGGAACTTCCCCTACCGAGGAACAGTTTTTGAGAGATCTACTGAACACCTTCTTTTTCTTTTTTTTTCCTATTCTTCTCTTTTCATTTATACCCTCAAGATTTAAATAATTTAGAAATATTCATACAACATAAAACATATTTTACAAAACCTCCCTTGTCTCTCCGCCTAAACAAAATCATAAATGTATGTTGTAGTGAAGGCACAAGACATGTCTGATTACTGATAGCTGTGAAAGATATCTCTCTGATGCTAAATTTATTTTATATTTGCTTTGAAGAAACCGATGGATTTGTTTTCATGCTATTCTTTTCTGAAAACTGGATTAATTCCAGTTCAGTAGCATACAGGCAGTACATTGTAGATTTACTAACTGTGCTTGTAGTGCCCTCTGGTGGCACTGCAGTAGCTATATTAAGCTTTTGATTCGGAGGCTGCAGTTGTAGGACTACAGCTCCATATATATACACAGGCTTGTGTGTAATGGCTTGCTGTTCTATATTCTGTATATTCTTTGCTATAATGGTATATTTCAATATATATTAAACATTATTTCTTTTCTTCTGTGGTCATGTTTATCATCACAAGTAAGAGTAGAGAACATTTTTAATTTTTAATTATTGTATCACTATAGATGACGTCTTTAAATTCAAATTAGCATTGTCAATTTATGAACATTTCTTTGAATGCCATCAATATTTCTGTTAAGAGAGCAGTGATGTCCCTTTACTATTTCAGTAAAGTAGAAGAATTTAACAAGATGATAAATAAAGAGATGATAAAAGAAGGGAGGCCATCCAAATGGTGGGTAGTGCTGTGACCTACTTTAGAGTGTAGGTTTTGAATAGTAAATTCTATGTTCTAAATTACATTTAGTTGTCTTGCATCTTCTCTCTCTCTCTCTCTTTCTCTCTCTCTCTCTCTCTCACTTTCAGGAGTCTGAAGTTTGAATTTCAGTTGTTTTTTTTTACATTTATAAATGTACATATTTATTTGTATTATTCTGTCTAATTCTAACACATTTCACTTTTTAGGATGAATAAACCTTTAAACCTATACTATAGGCAGTTATATAAAATATTTGGGTGGAATAAGCCCTTAAAACTAAAATATAAGCAGTTACATAGAGTATTGGTTATAATAGGCCTTTAAAACTAAATTATAAGAAGTTAAAGTAGTATTTGGCCAGAATAAGCTTTTGAAACTTATATAGCCAGAATATGCATTTAGGCTATAAGCAGGTAAAGCTTATTATTGGGCAGAATGAGCCTTTAAAACTAAATGTTAAGAAGATAGGTCCATATCGCTAATATTTATAGGGCCCTAGAATTGCGGTCCTGAAACTGGTGCTAAAACTGTAGCCTTCTGTACTATCTGGGGGTTAATCAATGTTAATCCGTGCTAATACTTTTAAAAATGAATGTCAGTTTTTGATACAGGAATACAAGATGCACGAAAAACATCATAAGTGAGGAAGCATAGTTAGAAAAGCAAATCCAGAGTCTCCTTATTTTGCCAGGTGAGCTGGGCTGAATGCTAAAGGCAGCAGGTCCCTCAGACTTGTTTTCTTATACGAACCATCTGGTTTTGTCAGGTAAATGTCCCATTCTGTGCCAAACTGGAAGAATTAAAGTGAAAGACATAATTAAATCCCATTGATGCATTAGGATACAGGCATAATGTAGTTTAAAAGTAGAAAATGACACAAATATATACTGTAATTTAGGCACAAAAATCTGCAAACATGAAAATGCAATTATATACAAAATCTTACCTCCAATAGCACCTGTCGACAAGCCCCACAAGGTCCTACAAAACTGTCTTTAATGTCACTGTGATAAAGCAATAATAAAGTCAGCATTATTCATCACAAGCTATCATTACCTTACTCCTTACCAAAATTGGTCTAGAGGTACAGTACTGTGCAGAAGTCTTAGGCACCTAACATTATTATACATATTTAAACTAATGCCTTCTCATTCAGTGTGGTGCTTGTATAAAGTAAAAACAAATCACAATAAATACAAAAAATTATAATATAAAACAAGTAAGTAATATAAGATTTTTTTTCTATGAAGTAGTGGGTGTGAGTGAGATTGAAGAACAATGTTTTGTTCAGATTTAACCAAAATCAAAACCATTATTCATTAACTGGTAAAACTAATTCGATATTGTGCGCATGCGTGGTCTGCTGCGTCTTGATTTGAACTGGTGGTGGCGGCAGGGTCCATGTACATTTTAGTAGTTTGGTTCTTGGACTGAATGGAGAATGGGAGAAACGGGGAAAAAATCTGGCTCATTTATTCATTTTCAGTCTGAACACACGAAGACAGGAACGAGAATACAGTCCGTGTTTTGTATACAATTCATTATTTTGATTAGGAAGTGTGGGCGGGCTTAAAGCACCCTTTACACCTCATTGGTCAGTCTGAGCGATCACCTGTTCTTCAGCAGCTCTCTGCAGATAAATAAAAGTCCCAAACTCTTAGACTCTCTGTGGACACGCATGTATTATCAGTTTGTGTGAAATTAAAGAGTTGTATGTATTCTGTGTTTTAACATTATATTTTAACATAGGGTGGGTGTTGCATTTTATTTTAAATGGATTATAAAATCATCTTTAAATCAAATTTCATGAAACTGAATATGGTTTGCCTGCTTATAGAATTTTAATTCTAGATAATGAACATGGGAATGTTCATTATCTAGAATGAACATGCACAGTGAAACCTAGAACCACAGGAAAATATCTTATATGTTATATTTTAGATTTTTTTTAATGCTCCAGGCACATTAGCCTCATATTGCACAAGCAGGAAAAATTACAACAAAAGATACAAGATGAAGGTCTCATATAAAAGCTGAAACTATCCTCTTTCGATCAGAGCAGTATTAATATGTAAAATGCGGACAACTAATGAGGAATCTGCTTGAAATATAAAACACAAAAATCCAAAAGTTATAAATCATTCATCAAATCAATGGGCTGGTTCTTGGGATTTTGAACTGACAAAGTATTATTCAGTCAGTGTTCAGATTTATAATATATATGTAATCCTTGATTTGGGGGAAAACCCAATCACCTCTACTAAAATATATCTGTGGTTATACAACTTGTAATGTATAATCCTGCCATCACTGAATTTCTGAGATTATCCTGAAACTAACAAGCTCTCATCTGTCTACAACTCTCCTTGTTCCATTATATCCATCAGTTAAGACATGAATATAAAATAAAACGTAGAAATGGGGCTCTAAAATGTAAATACACTTCAATCCAGGTAAATACCATGTAATCATAAAATAACATATATTGGGGACAAAGGGACACCATAAGCTTTCATTTGACACCTCTCCCACCAGTACAAAACCAGACGCAGCAGACCACGCATGCGCACTATATCGAATCAATTGGCCTTCTGCTCTATGCATTTTGCCTGAGTCCAGTGACGTATTTTTGACAGTATTTTTTCACTTCCCAATTTGTGTTCGTAATCTAGAAGTTGTACCCATAATAATTCAAATCGTATGCATAAGTCTTTATAATCGTATATTTTTTAAGTCGTATTGGTACAAAACACACACAAAACAGAGTTTTGTGTACAAATGAAATATTTATGTATGAAAGTATATGAGCATGCACACGTTTATTTTTGACAGTGATCTTACTCCATAGTTTTCACTGGGAGAACAAGATAGACCTTACAGAATGTGCCGTTCTGTGGCTTATTCAACTGGTACAGTTTATAAAAGCACATATCTTACCATGTGACTGCAATAGCTGTAAAGCTTCTGTGGCCCTCAGCGACAGCTCTCTGTATAGCTGTTCTCTCTGCACATACCGTAAGGCCATAGGAAGCATTCTCTACATTACAGCCTGCCATGCACACATGTACACATATGGCAAGTCAGGGTATTTCACTGCAGCTGAAGACACAAGAATTTATTGAGCAAGTCCAGTGCTAAATAAAACAATGCATATTTTTTTGCTTCCTGTTAATAGCTAAAAATAATGTCTTTATAATGACCTAAGGGGTTAAATTGGTTTTCCTAGAACTAGAAAAACACGAAAGAAGTGATTCATATACTAAAAGGTTCACCCATATTTTACCTGTTATTATGTTTCCTCCAGATGTCAAGATCGCAGCACCAACTGGAAAGTGGCTATAGGGGCAATAAGCCATGTCACGGGCCTGCAAGCACTTTGCAACCAGTTCTGCAACTTGTATATTGGGTCAGGGCATGAAACAAAAAAATATAAATGACATATTGTGTTAAAAATCATTCATTCATTATCTTTAACCGCTTATCCAATTCAGGGTCGCGGTGGGTCCAGAGCCTACATGGAATCCTTGGGCACAAGGCGGGAATACACCCTAGAGAGGACGCCAGTCCTTCACAGGGCAACACACACTCACACATTCACTCACACATAGGGACACTTTTGAGCTGCCAATCCATCAACCGTGTGTTTTTGGACTGTGGGAGGAAATTGGAGCACCCGGAGGAAACCCACGCTGACACGGGGAGAACACACCAAACTCCTCACAGTGTTAAAAATCAGTACTGAAACACAACAAAATAGTAGGCTAAATTTACATTTATTGCCCCCATGGCCTTAAAAGATAAAGTGAAATGAATTAAATCTGGTAAAAACCAGATTATTATTATTATTATTATTATTATATTTTTATATTATCATTTCCAACAGTACTTCATTATAACAAGCAAGAAAAATCTATCAGAATGAGTAATATGTCTGTATGCAAGAGTGTAATAATATTGTAATACTGTGGCAACAAGTTGCATTTACTCATAAATTAAATGTCAGTTACCTGGTTGTCATTAAAAGATTATTAACCTGTAACTAGTTTTGTAATAAAAGGGTTATTACACCAACAGTGCATTAGTTCTTCTGAAATTAAGTGGTATTACCGGCAACATGTTGCAAAAAAGTTGGGAGAGGGACAAAAAGAGAGCATTGAGCATTATGTAATGCTACCAAAAATTTAATTTGGTCAGTGAATTTGCTGGATCTAAAAAAAAAAACAAAAAAACAAAAAAAAATCTCAGAGAAGATGGGGTTTTTAACATTGTGTGAAACACTGCACAGGCAAATAGTGAAAAATTTCAGCAATAATGTTTTATAGCTTGAAATAATAAAGAGCTTGGGGATGTCTTAATCTACAGTAAATAATTTTATTAAAAACATCCAGAAGATACAGATAAACCTCAGTTTCCAACAGAATGTTGTTAAAAGAGTTGATTCAACAAAGTGGTAAACATACCACTGTGCAACTGTGTTTTCTGGCAGCAAATTAATAATGGGCAAATACTTTTTGCATATGGTTCTAACTTTTTTGGAATTGGAGTTTGTACTCATTCACTTGTTTCCACTTTCTTTGTCAAGTACACTATGATGCATAAACATTGTTACTGCATCTCAAAGCAGTTGATAATATCTGTTCTTTCGCATATGCCCTTTTCTGAGCGGAAAATCTAACCATAATCATGTTTCTTAGCGATCTGTGCTACAAACCGAGAATTGAACCCTAGTGTAGAAGACCATGGCTTTTCCCACTACAAAAACAACCCACGTAATTCTTAAGAACAGATGTTAATACCAGACGTGAGATGCCATAACTAAGAAAATGGAAATAAGTTCATTTGTATTTTACAGCTCAAATACCATGTAAATTCAATGTAATTTCAAACTGTAATTATGACTGTACATCACCATTCTACCATTAAAACACATAATAGGTCAGAAACAAAGCAGAATAGCATACTATATGAACTTTAATACCATAGATTATTTATTTATAAATAATATTTATGTTGATTTTTTTTCCAAATTCAGCACTGGACAATAAACAAAACTTTAATTAATAATGAGCTTATAGGTGTTTAAAAGTACAATTTAACACATTTTAAATCACTACTAAATGTAATTAACTCTTTATTTACTGTAATATTAGTGTTTTAGGAGCAAATTAAAGATGGACACTGTCATTTAAAAGATTTTACAGCTTTTAAAATGTAATGGTTGTTTTATTTTTACGTTGTTTTCTGCTGTTCTGAACTCCTGCTGAAACTAGCTGTTTAAAATCTCATCCATGACAGTCCTGCCAAAACCACACAAACTGTATATCGTTTTGTTCTTCTTGTTGTATTCCTGAACGGCAGGAATGGCAGGGTGTGAGCACAACAGGCAGAAAACAAGCAAAGCATGTCTTACAAACGTTACACCGCTTTTATTTTCCACAGGACTGGAGTGGGTTCGCCTAAATCTTAGGTTTAGGTTAACGGCTCAGTGAAGCTCTGCCACTTATTTTCGGATCTGGTTTCTGTTTTTAGACATAATATCACCTTCTGAAATCAAAATAAATCAGAACTCTACCAACATAAATGCCAGGCTTACGCTCCTTAAAATAGCAAAGCTGTATATGTCCAGGGCGGCACGGTGGTGCAGCAGGCAGGTTTCCTCCGGGTGCTCAGGTTAACTCCCACGGTTCCAAAAACACATGCTGGGAGGTGGATTGGCTAATAAAAAAGTGTCCACGGGTGCGAGTGTGTCTCCGTGCGGAGGATTGGCGCCCCACTCTTGGGTGGGTTCCTGCCTAGCGCCCAGTGTTACACTGAATTCTGCGACCGTCAAGTTCCGTGACCCCAGAGGGCGCTCCTTCTTGTCCAAGATAGGGGCCACAAATCCGCAACTGTCAGAAATTGTGACCCCTTATACCAACGCTATGAAGTAGCACTGTCTAAGGTCACCGAACTCAACGGCTCTGGACCCACCGCAACCCTGAACTGGATAAGCGGTTACAGACTAATGAATGTATATGTAATAATAAATGTGTCACCTGTTTACAAGTAGATTTTATTTGCTATCTAAACTGGTTCTACTTTTATTCATACAGTCATTTAAACATCCATGTACAGTCTTGAACTGCTTGTCCAGTTCGGGCCTGCGGTGGACTGCGTCACTTATTTTTTCCCGTGTTTTTGTGCGCAATAAAAAAGTACTTCTTTCTTGGAACTAGAGCAGAATGTTAGGGTGATTTTCTCTTCCGTTGTATAACGAGGAGCTGTTTGGGAACCAAAAGAGTCTTCATTATCACACCTACAGGCGCAAAGCCGAGTCAGTGCGGAGCAGTTTTCGTTTTAGGCTCTACGACTATTCAGACAGCTATTTGTTGTGAAAAAAATATAATTTGTTGTGGAAAATACATAATTAATAGTCAAGCATTTTCAAGGATTCACCCGTAAGAATCTTTGAATCTCGCCTGTGTTGTAATTTGTATTTCGCATGAAATATTTGCTAAATAACTAGTCAAAGCTAAATAACGTTTTGAAACCGAAACCGTAACCGCCGCCGCCATGTTGGCTGAGCGGACAGGGCAGAGACACTACAGAGCCGCAGCAAATGTGTACTTACCAGCCATCTCGTCTTAAGCAAGTTTTCTGTTTAGTAATGAAAACTTGCAACACATGTCGCAAGAAGCAATACGCGCTTAAACATGGCGTACCAGGACATGAGGTTAAGGTCTATTTTCGTGAATATCTTGGTTCGTCGTGTGTTTTTTTTCCCGCCTGTTTTCTGACACCTCCCGCTTCCCTGCGCTTTGATTGGCTTCTCGCTGCAGTCTGCCGATACTCAGATGGTGGAGCTTGTCTGAGTACAGGTGGAAAATAACACCCCGTGGGATTGTAGCTGCTGAAATTTCCCGTCGCACACTATTGGCTAATGCGCCGCTACATGAATGTGTGTGGAGATATGCTGCGTTAGGGTGCTCATTGGAAGGTTGTAAATATCGGGTGGTTAAGTAGTTCGGGTGCTTTACTAAAGATCCACCCGCTGTACACCACATGTCCCCAGAAAGTGATTTATCATTAAATTACAACGAAACGGTTTTTGAGTAATAACAAATCTGATCGTAATATTTTACTTTACAGAACACATGCATAATTTAACTATTCATATTTTGCCATTTTTCCAGGGGAAGAGGTAAAAGATCACGATACGTCACATCTCGTAAACTCGTTTATCATCTAGAATCCCGAGTTTACCCGTGGTAAATACGACTCTGTCTGCCGTTCGGGAGCAGTTTACAAGTCGAAAAATTGTATTTCCCAGTTTCCGACATCACTCGAATGCAGCATAAGATTACTGTAAAAAAAAACGTGTGCATAAATATTAAAGATTTAAAGGGCGGCACGGTGGCGCAGCAGGTAGTGTCGCAGTCACACAGCTCCAGGGGCCTGGAGGTTGTGGGTTCGATTCCCGCCCCGGGTGACTGTCTGTGAGGAGTTGGTGTGTTCTCCCCGTGTCCGCGTGGGTTTCCTCCGGGTGCTCCGGTTTCCTCCCACAGTCCAAATACACACGTTGCAGGTGGATTGGCGACTCGAAAGTGTCCGTAGGTGTGAGTGTCTGAGTCAATGTGTGTGTGTCTGTGAAGGACTGGCGTCCCCTCCAGGGTGTGTTCCCGCCTTGCGCCTGATGATTCCAGGTAGGCTCTGGACCCCCCGCGACCCTAAATTGGATAAGCGGTTACAGATAATGGATGGATAAAGATTTATGCCTACGACTTATTATTATATACACAACTTATATAAATACAAATTATTATGGGTACGACTTCTAGATTATGAATTCGAATTGGAAAGTTCGAAAATACGCCACTGGACTCAGAGGCAAAACACAAAGAGCAGATGACCAATCACTTCGATATAGTGCGCATGTGTGGTGGTCTGTACCCGATTTGTGCCGTAGAGTGATTTGGACGACGCATGCGCAGAACACCATTCTTGTGTACACTGCTAATAGCTCTGATATTTTACTAATTTGTTTTTCAAGTATAATTGTAAAGAGACATTGCCCTCTTTGGTTGAACGTCATGTGTGTCGCACATTGTTATTTGTCATGTTTTGTTTAAATAGAAGACTACCTCGACACGGATATCGTCAGTTGTAAATAAAAACACTTTGCAGGTTCTCCAGTTGTTTAAACTATAAAAGTTACTCACTCCTGGAGATAAAGCTCTTATTTGTTTTGGAAACAGTTTCTTTGCTGCTATAAGCTATATGCGTGAAGGTCAGCGCATGCGCCGTCCAAATCGGGTAGGCTGCGCAAATCAGGTAGCGACAGGGACCGTGAACATTTTATTATTTTGATCCCTGGACTGAATGGAGAGTGGAAGAAATGAAAAAACGGCTAATTAATTCATTTTCAGTTTGAACACACGAAGACAGAAACGATAATACCGTCTGTGTTTTGTATACGGTTCATTATTTTCATTGAGAAATGTGGGCGGGCTTAAAGCACACTTTAGACCTCATTGGTTAGTCTGAGCGATCACCTGTTCTTTAGCGGCTCTCTGCAGTTAAAATAAAATTCCAAAACTCTTAGACTCTCCGTAGACACACATGTATCAGTTTGTGTGAAATTAAAGACTTGTACAAATGCTGTGTTTTGGCATTATAATTTAATATGAGGTCAGAGATTTTGTTTTATTTTTAATGTTTTATAAATTAATCTTTAAATTAAGTTTCATGAAATTAAATAAGGTTTGCCTGCTCATAGAGTTTGAAGAAGAAGAAGAAACACCTTCATTGATCCCCTTAGGGAAATTACTACTCTGCATTTGACCCAACCGTAATAGTGGACACAAACACACATTTGAGCATTCCATTACAAGCAATATTCACGTGCTGGACATTTCAACATGATCATTTGTTAAATACATTTACATTATATTTAACTTACAAATCATTTTTCTCCCAGCAGACACTCAATTAAAACTACTGAACTATATGCTCAGTGTTCTCTAGTTTGCAGGTTTGTTTACAGAACAGAAAATATTATCTTGTGTTTTTACACAGCCTTGACTCATTAAAAGAAATCCAGCCAATAAAGTAACACTGGATGTTCATGCTTGTGCACATAATTGTGAAAATGGAGGCACAACTCCTGGCGTCTTCCATCCTCACTGCCCAACGCTCTGTCCTCAGCTCTGGTTCTCTCTATGTGTAACACTGGCTCTGGCACTCTTCCTCTCTCAATGGCAAAAGTGCTCTCATCTTCCATAGCTGACACTGGTGCTCTCTCTCTCTTTCCTTTGCTGGCTAGGGGAAGCCAAGAAACTGCATTTGGAGGCATTTAGATGATGGAGAGACCTCAGAATGTTGAAAGGCATGAAAAAGGATGAGGAGGTTGCTCTATTCCTCCTCCATAGGTGTGTAGCAAAGGCTTATTTTTGCTGTGTCACAGTACACTCTGGATTCCACAATATTTGTTTTGCTCCACAAATGCATGTGCAGAAATTTGAGGGTGAAGCTTCTGAAGGAGTGCAGATTTGAGTTTGTTTTGCTGTGGAAACAGTCGTTCTCCAGTATTATATACACTATGGCATTTGGTACTGATTTTGGATATTTTTAGAGGCATTTTTTAAAACACAGGTTTGGTATGGCATTATTTTTGTGCAACAATTCTGCGCACATGTGGATATTTTGAGCGAGCATATTATAATTAAAATAAGGTTTACCTGCCTACTTCACAACCTGCCCACATATGTGCACGATCTACAGACTGCATGTGTACATACTTGTATGAGTTTTTTGCTGCAGGACTGAAAACATCCCCATGCCCCAGTTCATACATATCAGTTGTGGTTGAAAATTGTGACAGAAATGAAAAACTGAGTCGGTATCAAAGTGAGTAAAAAATTTATTGGATTAAGGAAATGCAATGCATAGACCTGGCTCTTGCTAATTTCTTTCATTGGCCACCAATCCAAAAAAACATTTGAACCTCTCCAAAAGACCATGGTGTATTTTTACAAGCTGCTGTTGTGAGTCGGATAAAAAAATGTGATCACTGCTGTAGCTTGGTGATTTTACACGTGACTAGTTTGTGTTGAAAAAGAAGTCTCTCTCATGAGAGAGCAGGAAATAATAAGTATCTGCTTCCAGGAACCAGGTAGAAGATTTCTATAGCTGGAAAGCAAAGGAGCTGAGTAGAGATGAGCCAACTTGAGTAGGTACCATGCAGCAAAAAAGCACTATAACTGTCAAGACCTTCTATGAGACCAAACAGAACATTGACTAGTCTTGTTCTAGTGGTAAGGGGAGAAGAAGGGCCATCCTACCCACCCAAAGAGAGCGAGGACAGTTGGGTTTTTTGGACTCCAGGTCTCAGAAAATCAATTCTGAATATTTTTGTAAATGTTGAATAGCATTTAAAAAAAGACAGATGTGAACACGATGCAATGTTAAGTAAAGCTATTGTAGTACATTTTGATCAAAATGTTTCACTTGCTGAGAAGAAACTGTATAGTGTCCATATAAATATACAGTCACATGTTCCATTCAACTTAAAAAACACGTGACTGTATTTTTATATGGACACTATACCTTTGACACTTAGCACATTATAAACAGAATGCTACTTTAACACACTTATACAGGAGATAGGATGTGCAGGCAGTAAACATTACAAACACACATAAGTAGCACAAGGTGTTGAACCAAAATGCGAAAAGATAAAGTGTCCTCCTACAGTAGTACCTCAAATTCGAGGAATCATAGTTTGGAGGATATACAGAGTAAACCCAGAAGGTCCCTGAAAACAAGCAAACAGTCATATGTTATATATACATCACAATATTATATATGTTTTGCTCATAAGGACTAAAATCTAATGTATCTGTCTTTCTTTTTTATATAGTGCTTACCTGTAAGAATCCAGCAGATGCTGAATAGGAGGATGAAGGAAATGCAGATGGTACAGAGCTGACCCAAGGCTCCTTCATCTAGTGTGTTTTTTATGTAGGCCAGTATCAGCATAATTACACCACACACTCCAATCATAATCAGATAGAGAGGGATGTGAGGCTGGACTGGACACTCATTGAAATGAATTGCTCCTATAATGGAGTAAATAAAGAATATTTATTTTTATGGCATAGATAAAACAAAAACTAAAGCATGAGGCTTCTTTTAAAGCTGCAATAGATATTTCTGCTTGTGATTGTGGATTGTTAATTATTGCTGATTGTTGATATGATCATCTGTATTTCAAAGAAGCATGTTGGTGAACCCTGAAAGTACATTTTCCCCAAAATATTAACATTACCATTCTGTTGATTTATTATATTTTATAAACAAAAATAACTGTTTTTGCAATCTCACAAGCAGTAACAAAAATTAATATATATTTGTTGCTTTAAATATAAAAGAATTCCAAATTACAATAAATTAATCCAAAAATATGTTTACCTAATCCTGCAGCTGCTATCAAACCCATCCATGCAGTTAGATTCAGCATCACTACAACGCAAAACAGCCAACCCAAAATGTATTGTGAACATAACATAAAAGCATAACATTAATCTTTCTGAGATAGATATGACATTCTGAGCAGTGTGGATTGTAAAGCGTCCTTGGGTGTCTAGAAAGGCGCTATATAAGTGTAAAGATACATACATACATACATACAATTCATGGTATGTTTGAATGATTTTTAGCATTTTCCTTACCAATCAATGATTTTTGGACCCCAGCTGTTTTAGCAGGCTCCATCGTTGGTCGTTGGTGTTTGTTCACCAGGAGCAAATATTTGTCTTAGCTATACTAACTGTACTAATTGCTCCTCGACTGTCTTACAAAAATCAACATATTCTAACAGGAGATTATTTGACCTGCTGTTGTGTGATCTCTAACTGAACTGTGGTTACAAGGCTTGCCTAAGAACGTTTGAGAAATCTTCCTCCTTGAGGTTAGGCATCTAAAAACTAGTTCACCAAGCCTACTAGAATATTTCTAACTCATTTTTGAGTGTTGTTACAATATGTTGTTGGGGTTTTTATTATATTTTGCAGATAAAAAACATTACATCTTACCAATATAACTCTATTGCAAAAGACACACATATATATATATGTGTTTCAGTATATATATATATATATATATATATATGTGTGTGTGTCTTTTGCAATAGAGTTATATTGGTAAGATGTAATGTTTTATATATATATATATATATATATATATATATATATATGTATATATACTGAAACACACTAATCAATACTAGTGTATGATTCAGTTAAAGTTAGTTTTTTTAATAAATATTCTTTAATAAAATGGACCCATCTCTGTAGTGACAGTAAGGATTGTTTTTCTCTCACTGAATGCATTTTCACATTTGTGTCTATAAATTATTTAACACAGAAACAGAATGGGTTTGAAAGTTGGACATGAAGCAATAAAATGATTAAATATACAGCAGAGAACAAAAGGAAAAATGTTTTGAAGCTGTAAGCATTTGCTACACTTTCACTATTGACTCATATTTTGACTCGTTTGGAGTAAACTCACAGTGACCTTTCAGTTAGAAAAGCAGAGGTATTCGTTGTATTTTGCTGCATTATTCAAATTGCTCATCATATGATCCTCACTAAAACTTAAACGTCCAAAATATGAGTGAAACTTGGGCTGATTTCTTACACATGTTCATTTGCATACACAGTTTGTATAATGACTAATAGAATGGGACACCAGAACAGGAGAATATGAGACTAAGGGCATCATTTTCAATATCAAGCATGAAATAGAGATATACATATCCCCCAGCGTTGGACAGGTTGGAGCAGCTGCACATGTGTCTAAGGTTACTATGTCCTGTTCCAAGCATGTAGAAAGGAGTTTCCCAGCAGTGAAATTGTGTTAAATGTGTGATGAAGCACCATCCACACTGAGTTAGAGTGGTGTTCACAGCTAATCTTTCAACATCAATTCTTGACCTCCTCACTATCATATCACAGCAATAAATCCAACATTTTACCAAAAGTGTCCCTCAGAAGACACTTCAGCAAAGGATGGGCTTAGTGTTAATATCCCTGATTTCAAAAGAAGTTGGATGAGAACGTCTTCACACTTTTAACCTTATGTACTCTTTACGTAAATGATTTTGGATCCATAAAAAACCAATACATTTAAATTAATAGAGAACCATAAGATTGAGTAATGGGATTTAAACCTGTAAGGTTCTTCACACTCACACATCTCTTAAACAAACATGGCTCTTAATGGTACCAAAAGTTGTTCTCCTATGGCATTGCTAAAAAAAAATACCCTTTGTAGCACAAATATGGCATAAGTGGGGTAATGAGTTTTTATTAAACAAACAAAATAATAATAATAATAATAATAATAATAATAATAATAATAATAATTCAAATCCATAGTATAGAAAAACCAAATACATAATTGACAAATACATAGTTAAAGCTTTTACATTAAGGAACAGTCACCACTGACAATACTGCCTGAATCATGAAGTAGATAGATTAAAGAGTAAATCCAGATGTTCCTATGTGTGTTCAGATTCTATTTTGCTAACTGCATATAAGAACATGCATTACGAGAATGGCCAGACATTAATGAGGAATAACTGAAATGACAATTATACATTAAGAAAAATCAAGATCAAAATAATTAATCCATAACTTGTGAAATTACACAAAAGGACATAATACTATTTAATTACAGTCAGCAGGAATCGCTGGGCGCAAGGCGGGAACACACCCTGGACGGGGCACCAGTCCTTCACAGGGTGACACACACTCACATAATCACACACGCACTCACACCTACGGACACTTTTGAGTCGCCAATCCACCTACCACGTGTGTTTTTGGACTGTGGGAGGAAACAGGAGCACCTGGCGAAAACCACACAGACACAGGGAGAACACACCAAACTCCTCACAGACAGTCACCCAGAGCAGGAATTGAACCCAAAACCTCCAGGTCCCTGGAGCTGTGTGACTGCTTAAATTAACCTTAATTGGCATTTGTGCATAATCATTTAATTTTCAAATTCCTAATGTCCTCAGGACACTGTGCTTAAACAGAATTCCTTCTTAGTTCTGTTTACAAAGTACATTCTGAAGCCATGGCACAGCAGCATTAGTGGAATGCTGATGTATATGATGTTTGTTATCCAGAAGGCAACCTGGTAGAGGATCCTCTCACAAAACTCTGCAGATGAACGGGACTCGTAGTTTGGTTCATATGCCATGTACACAAAAATGCTGCCTGGAAAAGAGGATGGGTTGTGAACACATTCACTTTATCAAATTGAATAGCTTTATCAATTGTCATTTTATTCCTACAGATTTGTTCCTGAACATTACGTATGAATTAATATTTATGATTCTCTTTATTTTACACCACATCTGTCATGATGTAAATTTCCACAATATTCCATAAAAACTTAATTCGTCTTAAACTTTTCGATTGTCACCATGCACCAGCTGACAGACAAAAATTAAAATGACCAAATAATACCATAAATCATAATCATAAATCATCAAACTCTCAGCTAGATCTAAAAACTTCGCTGATTGTCATGGTATGGAATATTATTCATTGTTTTAATTCAGGATATGTAAAATAAAAATTAGCTTAATCTTTTATTGAAATGGAACAATGTGAATATTTGCAGTTCATTTGCCACACCAGTAGGTGTAAGCATGTAGTATGTCATGCTCCAGACATACCACATTGCCATCACTAATAAATATAATAGATAAATCTAACTATGGAAACATACCACAGGTCCGGTATTCAAAATATTTACTGTGGAAGAGTTAGCTTTCTTGAAATTAAAAGATAGAATTTTGCTTACAGATTATTACAGCTACTGACTATGTGAATGTTCACTGATTTTGCTTGTAGCATTAACACTGCATAAGATTAATTTAATGGCTGCATTTCAGGGTAATATGCTTTTTACTTTTCTCTCTTCTACTGTACTTATCCACCCCTAATCACATCCACTGTTCTTCTTCACTCTTAGAAGTAAAGGTGTTACAAAGTGTTATTTGAGTGATACCATAGAAGAACCACTTTTGGTTCCTTAAAGAACTGTGTTTGCTTAAGGGATGTGTGAGTGTGAAGCAACTTTTAAAAGTTAAAAACACATCACTGCATCTTAAGGTTCTTTACCCATTTAACTGTATTAGCAAATTGGTTTCTTTGTGGATCCAAAAGTGCTTCTTTTATGGCATCACTCATAGAACCTTTGGTTCACCAATATTTATAAGATATAAAAATGTTATCATTTATGTTTTCTTATATCTGTATGTTCTGTTTTGAACATTGTTTTCATTTTTTAGTTGCCTTTGAGTTTTCCAGCTTTCTTTCTCTCTCACCTGTGATGAACCAGAGAGGACAAAAAACAAGGAGAAGAAAATTGAGAATTCGGCATGGAAGAATGATCTTTCCATCTGATTGGCTGCAATAAATGATGGGGAAAATCTGTAGACTCAGACAGGCCACTCCTCCCACCAGAAGGTACACGGGAACAATTGGTTGTTTTGGGCAGTCATAAAGGTGTTTTGCCCCTATAAAGTAACAGAGGACAGTACAGAAAGTCATAGTCAGATTTCTGAATGAAAAGTATTTCTGAAAACAGCATTATCATTTCAAATTTCAGATTAGATTCACTCACCTAATCCACCAAAGACAATAGGCAGAAGACTTATAAGAATGCTTATTCTTACTGGAAATGAAGAAAGAAGGGAAAGCTAAATTAGAGACTGCTTAAACATCAACTATATTAAATCGATTCGAATATTTAAAATATTTTATATTTGGGGGAGGGAATGAGTGGGGGAGGGCAGTTTGTATTCCTCTCTGCATATTGAACTGTCAAGTGAAACTTTGAAAAGAACAGAAACCCTTTAGGGAATCACATTTTTCTATGATCCACACAAGAAGTCCCTACCCAGTAAACAAGGAACGTCATTGGACGTTCAAAATAGGTCTAAAAGTAGTCTGTCCGCCAAGGACATATTTTAAACGTCAATGGACGTCCAAATTCCATCGTAATAAGTTAGTTAAGTGGTGACCAATCGATAACGTCAGTGGACGTCCAAAACGCGTTTAATACAAGTAATTTATTTCGGGACCAATTAATAACGTCAATGGACGTCCAAAATCCATCGTAATAAGTTAGTTAAGTGGTGACCAATCAATAACGTCAGTGGACGTCCAAAACACGTTTTATACAAGTAATTTATTTCGGGACCAATTAATAACGTCAATGGACGTCCAAAATACGTCTAATAGTCATCTTTTCAATGTCTGTGTTTGGACGTCTTTTCAACTTTCCTTTTCAACCTTAAGAGAACGTTGATTAGACGGCAGTCATTACATTATTTCAACGTTGAATCAACGGTTAAATGTTTACTGGGTATGGCTTATGACAGGGGTGTCCAAAGTCCGTCCCCCGCTGTAAGATTTTGATTGGATTCACTTTAAAGAATACATGATTAATGGCCCGCTGGCTCTTGTTAATAAACCAAGCTAAACACCATTCATTTTTCTGGGCCATCAAAGTAATTCATAGAACAATATTTGGTGATGGCTGCAGCAAAAAAAAAAAAAAGTAAAGTTCACAGTGAGAACCGGCGATTTCAACAGAGAGGGAAATATCTGAGGAAAATGGATTTTACACTCATTTAATATCCTGCAGCAGTTAATCCTCTAAAATGAAACTCTTTACTGAAAAAATATAAACTCTTTTGTAAATCTGTGTTTTTCATATTTTGATTACACTGATTTAAAAAATGTATGAGTAATTTTATTTGGAAAGAGAGATTGGCCCTTAAGAAATTTGATATGATCCAGTATGGAGAGAGATCTCAAAATATTTTATATTAAATAAGTCACAAATATGTTTCCCTATTCACAAATAAATACATCCCAATCTGTGTCTCACAGTCTATAGCTTGTACAAATACAGTTACATTCATAAATACATGTTTTTGGTTTTCATAGACATATCATACGTTTTAAGGTTTTCTCTTGATGTTAAATAAAAATACTTAACTTATACTTTCTGCTGTTGCACCTATATTTAAAAATGTGACCTTTTTATGGCCTCAAAAATGTCTAACCTTCACTTTTCATGTTACATCTGACATTTAAATAGAGCACACACTTGCAGTTCGACGAGATGACACAAAATGACAGTTCAAATAATCTCAGTCAACAAATACCTGAGCAGATGGAGCCTCCAGCAAAAAGGATAGTAGAGATGAATCCCATCTTGATCCAAAGAATTCTCTTTGTGAACAGAACACAAAAACAATAAGTATTCAGTCAAGATTACATTGTGTTATTAGCCAGTAGCCAGAGAGAAACAAATTGATATGAATTTTGTATATATTTCAAATAATTATGCACTCTATACAGCCTTAAAAGTGACATAAATTCACATTTCTCACCTGTGGTCTTTTTTACAGCACAAATGTGAAGACGTATCAGTGATAGAGGCATAAATAGCTAGATCTCATTCCCTAGATGTTCCAGCTCCACCCACCAATGATAATTCATTGTTGTAATTACAGCTAATATTTGTTACTCAAAAAGCCAGTCAAACTGGCTGAGTACGCCTAAGAGAAACATCTAAAAATTACACGCCAGACCTAGTAACATACAACTTGGAGAAGCCACAACAGAGAAGCCAGAGTCTGTTTTTGTGTTATTTCATTTACATGTGGTGACAGAGACAATGCAAAACATGACAGTCTCTATTACTTTGTGCACATTAAACAGCAAAAACCTACCTTATGTTTTGCAGAACCTTTACTTAGTGGCACAAAAAAATGACATTTTGATTTTTGTTTTTGATTCAAAAATTAAATCAAAATTTTTTTCTGTAGAGGATACATTTAAATATGTAATTTCTCTTTTTTTCTGGAGTTAACTTATTGGAAAACTATAAAATTAGACCTCAGTTGCCTTTTTTTGTGTTAGTTTTTCCACTATGTTCATTTTTCAGTCATTTATTGTTTGTAACCACTTATCCAGTACAGGGTCACGGTGGGTCCAGAGCCCACCTGGAATTACTTACTGGAATATGTGTATGACTCATATTCACATATTCACTCACACATTCACACCTAGGGACACTTTTAAGTCACCAATCCCCCTACCAACATGTGTTTTTTGACCTGGGAGGAAACCGCAGCATCTGGAGGAAACCCATGCAGACACCGGGAGTGACAAAACCCACAACCCCAGCCCCAGGACCCTGGATCTGTGTGACAGCGACACTACCTGCTGCACCACCATGCTGCCACACTATGTTAACTCCAACAAATAAAACGTTACAGATTTGCACACTACAATATTACAAAGGGAGTAGCTGTAGGTGTCAGAGGTATGCCGCTTGGAATGTTGGTGTGGTTTAGGCAGTTTAATTAGTCCCTGCCCAGTATGGTCTGTTTATTAGGTTACAAATATTTGTAAACAAACCAAACAGACTCCTTGTATAACTGTGTCACTTTTGGGACAAAGTGTAGAATATCAGTTGTATATATAGTTAATACAATACAATAAAAGTATATAACAACATAGTCTGGGGGTGGTCAGTCCTGCTAAGGATGACCAGATTCCAGAAGTCTCCATCATGCCACATCTACAGCAGTTTTATTGCCCCTTTCTCGATTGTAAGGGGGATCCAGTATGAATTTAAAGGATCACTAGGTTAGCTTAGGGTTTTTCCATGTGGGGCTCCCCCTAGTCTAATTCATATTTACAGCACTGTACTGAAATCAATGGGGAACAGAGGGGGGGAGCAGTGGTTTCCTACCTTCCTTCACAAGTTACATAGTGCAATTTCTACAGTGCTGAGACTGGGATAGCAATGACAGAGGCCCTATTCTCCATTTTACAGCTCAGTGGATCATCACAATGGTTCTGAAGGTATAATATTATGGTATAAATATTACAGATTGTTCCTTTAAGCAGTGCCAAGTAAATTGCTGTACAATGCCCGTGTGACTGTACTGAATAAGTCTGATGTGCTCATAAGGTGCACCAATGTGCTCAGTCAGTTGTGAAAGGGTCAGTTCTGCTTTGGCTCATAGGTCAGTTAGAGCACATTGCTGATCCACATGATTTACTGCTTTCTGTTTACTGTTGTGTTTATCTTATTTACCTTATTTAATTTACCCTTTCATTTGTTAAATTCATTTTAATATAATATTAATATGACACAAGGGCTTATATTAAAATAAAGATTAATTAAAGAAGTCAAAAGGTCTCTCACTCTCTTTCACTCTCATTTTTCCTTTGGAATGATTGTGGTAAATACACTGCTTTAGAACATGTGTACCTCAACTCTGTATGTCTTATTTTGTAGAGCTGTTTTAATTGCAACTAGGTATGTTTTACACCTGAGGGAACAGTGATATCTCAGAGTTTCCCTCAACATGTTACTTAAATGATAGTCAGAAAAAGGCTTTTCAGACTGTACTTCTTCCCAGTTCAATACAGACTTTCCCAGAGGCCTGCAGGAAATGAGATTTTATTTTAAAAACATAGCAACAATATTTTTTTTTAACTCATGCCACTATGAATAATTAACAAAGTCATGTTAATTATGATTGTCACACCCTGGCCCTGCCCTGTGTCTGTTTTCCCCACCATGTGCTCATGTAGCACATAGCTCTGTTCTTGTCTCCGCCTTAGTCCTGCCTCTGTCCAATTATTGCCTCCAGGTGTTCCTCGTTTGTCCTGTGCTTATAAATTCCCTTTGTTTCCGACCTCACTGGTCGGTTCTTGTGTGTGTAGATGTGTGTTTCTCTGTCTCTGTGTTCATACTTCTACCCTGGTTCATGGCTGTCTGTTCAAGTTTTCCTGTCAGTCCCTGTCAAGTTCTGTTTAGTTTATGTAGTCTGTGTTTGTTTTCGCTGTTGGTTTTGTTTTGATTTTGTGTAAATAAAGTATTCCCTTCACGTACGTTCACCTCCCTCGTCTGTCCTGCCCAGCTGTGACAATGATGATGACACTTGTGAGATCAGAAGCATTTATTCATTATTCACAATCTGTAACCGCTTATCCAGTTCAGGGTCGCAGTGGGTCCAGAGCCTATTTGGAATCATTGGGCGCAAGCGAGGAATACACCCTGGAGGGGGCACTCACACACTCACACCTACAGACACTTTGCCAACCCATCTACCAACGTGTGTTTTTGGACTGTGGGAGGAAACCGGAGCACCAGGAGGAAACCCACGCAGACACGTGGAGAACACACCAAACTCCTCACAGACAGTCACCTGGAGTGGGACTCGAATTCACAACCTCCAGATCCCTGGAGCTGTGTGACTGCGGTTTTTATAATAAAAGAAGGAAAACATTTAGATACAAAGTTACCCAAGGTTAATAAAATAACATACTTCATGTACTTAAGACTGAGTAAGAATTTCATTCTCATCAATGATGGGAAGGAAGAGGACAAAGAGGGTGAAAAAGTGTACTAGCACAGGGCACTGTGAGTAATTGGTTATGAATTATTTAGTTTCAGTTTTAACAAGTGTACAAGTTGATTTCACATAAAAGCAAAACACTTTTTTGAATCGTATAAAAATTATTAATCATAAGATATATTTATATATTTAAGCCTATTTGGAAATGGTGTTATGCAAACATCTCTCTCTCTCTCTCTCTCTCTCTCTCTCTCTCTCTCTTTCTCTCTCTCTCTCTCTCTCTCTCTCTCTTACAGTGATGACCCAGCAAGATATAAAAACAAACAGATAGCAGGACAGCCTGGGCACAGGAGATGGATTTTAGCTTCTCACAGAGCAGGCAGCTAAAGAAAACAAAAAATATCAAGATAAACACTTGCGTCATGATTGGATGAGTTCAGTGCTGTGATTGGAGAAACTCAGATAAGGAGGCTGAATGATCTCTTAAGTGATTTATATCTATCTAAGGCACAGCACAAAATCAGGATGACTTGTTTCATCCTGTTTTCAGATTTTCAAAGGTCACAAACAGGTTCACAGGTTTTATTTCAGAGTATGTGGGTTGGCAGGAGCTCCCAAACCCCAAATTAATGTGTTAAAGCACTGAAAAAAGTATATTTTAAGCCCAGCTACTGTTTTGTCATATCTACACAGTCAGGAGAAAAAGGTACTGTACAGATACATTATTGTCACAAAAGGCACAAATAGTGTAAATGTACTTTTAAATGTACAAAAGTGCTTTTTAGTCCAGTTGTGTTTAGTCAGTTCTGATGTTTTGTGTCCTCTTTGAACAAATGTGTTGCCTGCACTCTTGTATGATTTCTGTTATGACCTTTAACAGGATGTCTCACAGACACTTCTTATAGTCCTGCTTGTGGTTGTGTAGTACAGCATGATGAATGTGCATTACTTTCTTATAAGAAATTTGACTTAAAATCTAGATGGTCAACTCTCAGAGACTTTCATCTTCACACAAGCCCGGATTGGAATTTGAGATAAATCTTCCAGCATGCACAGGCCCCAAATTGGTTCCGGAAGCCTGTATCAGAGGGTCATAAAACTGACACTACAGGCCACTCTAGGACAGTTTAAGACACAAGGTCTAAAGGCTCCTCATTGGAATGCAGAGACACACAGACTCACACAATATTCAACTTTGATTCAGTGCCCTCTAGTTATTTTTCGGAATTTTCGAATTTGAATGATTATTACTTTCTAAATACTTGGAATAAATTAAAATAGTTGGGTTGTTGTGTAAAAGGACACTTTAAAGTCCTTTTATAATATATAATGTACATATGCTTCCAATTAACTCCTAAATGCGAAAAAATTTAGACACTCACTTTTTTTTTTCTTCACCATAAATGGCTCAGTGATCCACGTGTTGATTTATTTATAGAACTTTACCAGAAAATGTTCTGAGTGTTCCAAATATATTTATTTTGATATTTATTCAAGTCTAAATAGAGGATCACATGTGGTATTTCATAGTACTTTTTTGGGAATCAAAATTTGTTCTTTCATAATTGTTTTTTTGTTTTGTTTCATGAATTACTTCAAACATGCATTGCATGGTATATGTTTGGGCTATTAAAAGCCATTTTTAGGCATTATTAGGCTCTAACAAGCAAAAATTGACTTATTAGGAATGTATATATTAGTCCGTATTGAAAAATTGTGGTAATAAATATCCAAAGTGTCAAAAAAGGTGTCAAACAGTGCTCAATGACCTTGAATAAGGCGTTAAATTAATGGTTAGGCCCTCTTCTGGCCATAAAATGATATTGCATGATAAATGTGCATTTTCTATTATAAAACATAAGATGAATACTTCATACAATATTTTTTTTTAAAAAATAAGTATTGCACGTGGTTTGCTTGAGGCAGATTTCTCATTATCTCTCTTTATGTTTACATAAATTACACCACTTCAATGGAAAGATCACAGTTACAGCTTTCATATGACACTTCAATATAAATAAATATCTTAAAAAAAAATTATGAAGCAGAGAATGTGACAATTACTAATTGTCTGACAATTACACTGGTGGTTTCATGGAGCTCATCTTTAAAGACTTCTTACATGGTGAACAAGTTGCATATGTGTATGATTCCAGTTAGAAAATCAAAACAGATTGAATTCATTTACATGTGTTTAAAATCACCTTTTTATATGAACTTGTGTAGGAACCAAGGTCGCCACATACTCTGTGTGTTATATGGTTAAGAATTATGTAAAACATGGTTTTGTCTGAATGATATTATTTTGTGTTAACATATAATCTTTTATAGTGCAAAAGCATGATTCAGAATGCTTAGATATCCATTCAACAGGAATTTCCTTAAAGGCTAAGCACCAGCGATATGAAAGTGTCAAACAAATAAATACAGTGGAATCTGAGTTCTGTTATTTCTTACTAATTACTAATTCAAGGAATAAGGTTTAAAAGACAGTTGGCTTTTATTTAGCTAGCGAGATACTGTCATAACAGTCAGTCATAACGGTGTTTTACCGCGCCGTTGTTCAGCTGTTGTCCACCAGTGACGTCACGGTTGCGTTCAAGAATTTCCGTGGCGAGCTCGGGTTTTTCCATCAATTTAATAAAATTGTCAGTTTTAAAGCAAATTAAGCATGCTATTTTCATTTTAATTCATACTTATATATGTCAGTAACTAAACTAATGTGAAATATTCATGGAGGTCCATTAAGTGGTGCTAAGCCTTTAAGTCTTGTCAAGTGTCATAAATTTCATGTGATGTCACTACCAAGGAAGATTGTAGTCTACAGGAAACATCTAATCAGGAGCAAGAGATGCTCCAATTCTCTGAGGACCAATCAGGCCTTCAAGGTGGGTTTCCTAAAATCTGGCTTAAAAACCAGTGGCGAAAAACTCTGAGCTCCACGGTCAGTTAGAGCTTAGTTCGGCTCTTCAGTTCAGAGTTAGAGAAGAACTTTCTTCAGAAATTTCTGAAGAATGCTCTTCTGCTCTCTTCAGGCTTCTTCAGAAGCTCTTCCGATCTCTCTTATGGCTCTTTCCTAATACAGGCTTAGGCAGCAGGGTCCAGGCAGAACAAACCCAGAACACAAAAAGAAAATGTAGAGAGATAAGGAAAGAGGAGGGGTGGAATGAAGGGGAAGTTTAGATTCACCCAAGGGTGAATCTGCTTCCAGCCTGGAAGCTCAGCTTAGAGAGCCCAGAAATTCCAACCTGAAGTTTTATTTTTATTTCTAGAAAAAATAATTTATAAATATATAAAATAGTTTAAGAAGAGCTATAGTTTAAATCCAGCAAAGCTCAATGCCACGCCCAGAGCATGAAAGAAACCTCAGACCTCTGACCCTCAAAGTAGTGACAAGAGCTTCAGGATCAGTGACGAAGAAGACCACATGCTCCCCCAGAATGATCACCTTCTGAGGTGTCTCTGAGCAAAGGCCCAAGAGAAACATGCATGGACATAGCTCTCACAAGGAGAAAGATCAGCAAGGAAGGAGAAACCCACATGCCCCTCAGAATGCCAACAGCTCCAACAGAGTGGTCGTCGTGTCTAAGGCTGCGTCTTTGACCAAAAGCCAAATGGAAGAAGAGGTGCAATGCACGTATCTGTGAGAAGACAGCCCAGTACGTCTGTGATGTCCTGCAAGACATCTCCACTCCTTTCCAGGGATATGTAAGGTCACATGGTTTTATTTCTTTCATAGCTCTTCAAAGTTCTTTCATAGATTGGTGCTGAATGCTTTGCTGGGATAAACTATAGCATTTTTACAAACCAGATTCCAAAAAAATTGGGACACTAAACTAAATTGTGAATAAAAACTGAATGCAATGATGTGGCGGTGCCAACATCTAATATTTTATTCATAATAGAACACAAATCACAGATCAAAATTTTAAACTGAGAGAATGTATCATTTTAAGGGAAAAATATGTTGTTTCAAAATGTCATGGCATCAACAAATCCCCAAAAAGTTGACACTGTGTGGCATCCCCCCTTCTTCTTACAACACTCAACAGACGTTGGGGACAGAGACCAGTTTCTCAAGTTTAGAAATAGGAATGCTCTTCCATTCATGTCTAATACAGGCCTCTAACTGTTCAATCGTCTTGGGCCTTTTTTGTCGCACCTTCCTCTTTGTAATGAGCCAAATGTTCTCTATAGGTAAAAGATCTGGACTGCAGGCTGACCATTTCAGTACCTGGATCCTTCTCCTACGTAGCCATGATGTTGTGATTGCTGCAGAATGTGGTCTGGCATTATCTTGTTGAAAAGAGCAGGGTCTTCCCTGAAAGAGATGACGTCTAGATGGGAGCATATGTTCTAGAACCTGAACATAGTTCTCTGCCTGCCTTTCCAGACATGCAAGCTGTCCATGCCACAAGCACTCATGCAACCCCATACCATCATGATGGAGGCTTCTGAACGGAGCATTGATAACAACTTGGGTTATCCTTGTCCTCTCTCGTCTGGATGACATGGCGTCCCAGTGTTCCATTAAGAACTTCAAATCGTGACTCATCTGATCACAGAACAGTCTTCCATTTTGCCACACTCCATTTTAAAAGACCCCTGGCCCAATGCAAATATCTGAGCTTGTGGAGCTTGCTTAGAAATGTCTTCCTTTACACTGTAGAGTTTCAGCTGGCAACGACAGATGGCACGGTGGATTGTGTTCACTGACAATGCTTTCTGGAAGTATTCCCGAGCCCATTCTGTTATTTCCTTGACAGTGGCATTCCTGTTTGAGGTGCAGTGACGTTTAAGGGCCCGGAGATCACGAGCATCCAGTAGAGTTTTACGGCCTTGACCCTTACGCACAACAATTATTCGAGATTCTCTGAATCTTTTGATGATGTTATGCACGGTTGATGATGATAATTTAAAAGTCTTTGCTATTTTATGCTGGGTAACTTTGGTTACCCAGCGCAACAATGGTAGAATTGGTGATCCTCTTACCATCTTGGCTTCAGAGAGACACTGACACTCTGAGAAGCTCTTTTTATACCCAATCACGTTGTCATTTAACCTAATTAGTGTTAATTTGTCTTCCAGCTGTTCATTATATGCTCAATTTCCTTTTTCCAGCCACTTATTGCTACTTGTCCCAACTTTTTTGTCCCAATTTGTTGACACTGTGAAATTTTGAATCAACATATTTTTCCTTTAAAAATTTACTCAGATTAAACTTTTGATCTATCATCTATGTTCTATTACGAATAAAATGACATTTGCCATCTCCATATCATTGCATTCAGTTTTTATTCACAGTTTGTTTAGTGTCCCAACGTTTTGGAATCCGGTTTGTAGAATTTAGGGTAGTTATCATAGGGAATTTCCCTCATATATTAATCTCCCTGCTCCCTCATGTATCGCTGTAATCCACTCATTATATGAATGTATAATCAATATTCATTATTTGATATTACATTTAATAAACCAGTTGTGTGATAAAACCAGTGTATGTGAGTTCACCTTCCTTGTACAGAATAATTACTTTTGGGTCATATTCAATTTTGGAGCCAAGAACCTATAGCGGGTCAATGAGCATAATGATTCATTAATAATAATGAATTGTAGCCAATTCTGCTATATTATGTGTAATGTCACTCAGCATTCTAGCCTACTTGTCTGAGACTGGACAGGTAAAGACACTCCATATTACTTAATGGCTCCTAACCATGGAGCTTAATAAAATTAATTAAACA
Source organism: Hoplias malabaricus (assembly GCF_029633855.1). NCBI lineage: Eukaryota > Metazoa > Chordata > Actinopteri > Characiformes > Erythrinidae > Hoplias > Hoplias malabaricus. The sequence continues at coordinate 29,387,306 of NC_089808.1, forward strand.
ATTAATTATTAATAAAGTAATAATTAATTATCACTGACTCTGCTACAGTTGAAACTGGATTATAAGACATATCACATTGTCACGGGGACGTGAAGGGTGGACTTACGGAGGCGGACACACTCGCTACAACACAGATAGTTTAATAATGAAATAACAAAACAATCGAACTAGACGAGAAACACGAAATAACATTACTTAGAAACCTAGGAAAGGGCAGGAAACAGGCAGGAGACCGAACAAGGAACGAGAAACCAGAAACAAACACTAATATAACAACTGGGAAACAAAACGAAACGACACGACTTGATTTGAACCGAGCAAAACTACAAATGACAGACGACAAAAACAAATGAGTAGGAATGACTACGGCTAGAACAGAGCAAAACAACATCAGAACCCAAACACAAACAACACAAATGACCGATACCAGGAAGTGAGGGAAGAGGACTTAAATATACGAACTGACAAGAAACACCTGACACAGATAATGACAAAGAGGCGGAACAAAAGGTGGAGCTAGAGTGGAACGAGGGCGGAGATAGGAAAAACAACAAACAGACAGAGCCACATGGAAGGAGAAAACAAACAAGAAAGTGCTAAGATGTGACACACATATGCAGGACTATGAAAAGCACATGCTTTTGCTTTCAGTTTGAGCACTGTACTGAGTCAGCAGATTGTTCTGTATCTACTGTACACAAAGTCTATACCTGTTTCTTAGCGATGGGTCATACCCAAGTTATTGAATGCTGTGGATCATTTGAGCAGTCTCAAAATTTGAGGTAAAGTGTAATACTCAACACTTTTTGAAATATGCCTTTGTAGTTGATTATGTAGGTTTAATTGTCATGTAGCCAGAAATATCACATGAAAATGAATCAATTGTATTTAATGGCTGTTTTGACTGAACATTTAAATGAATGAAGGGCAGTCACTGATGTTTGAAAGATACTGAATCTGAGTGCCTAAATACAGTGCTGAATGGCCAAATTGTAAGTGTTCTACAACAACGGAAACACAATAAATATTAGAAACTTTATCTAAGTATATAACAGAAGAAATATGATGTTATGATGTGGTAATATGGAATTATTGAGCTATGAAATATACACATTACGGTTGCTGACTTTCTGAGAGTATCAGAAAAAATAACATTAACACAGCAAGAAAATTGGCAACCTGGTTTATAGACATTTGTTTCAGATTTTTATAAAGTCATCTTAATATGATTCACATGTTTAACGAATATAGAATGTTACAGAACTAAGCTTTAATTCAACAGTTTTATTAACAATATTTCATTTTTATTTTGAGTCCTGCTCCAGGTGACTGTCTGTGAGGAGTTTGGTGTTCTCCCTGTGTTCGCGTGGGTTTCCTCTGGGTGCTCCGGTTTCCTCCCACAGTCCAAAAACATATGTTGGTACGTGGATTGGTGACTCAAAAGTGTCAATAAGTGTGAGTGTGTGAGTGAATGTGTGAGTGTTTTGCCCTGTGAAGGACTGGCGCCCCCTCCAGGGTGTGTTCCTGCCTTGAATGAACAATTGAATTGTGATTAATTGTGAGAATCAAGTATTTATTCGTTCATTTGTTTTCTGTAATTGCTTCTTCCTGTCCAGGGTTATAGTGGACTTGGACACTTTGAACAATTTTGAGTCCTACTACCAACATGAGTTTTTGGACTGTGGGAGGAAACCAGAGCACCCAGAAGAAACCCATGAAGACATGGGGAGAATACACTAAAGTCCTCACAAACAGTAACCTGAGGTGGTGACTGAACCCAGGACCTTGAGATCCTTGAGCTGTGTGGCCGCTACACAAACTGTTACACCACTAGGCCATCCCACTAAGAGAATCAAGAGGAACATTTCAATACCTAAAATAGGCATCAGGCCTAAATACTCCAGTTTCCCCTATTACAGCTCAAATACACATACAAATGAGCCTACAGCACATTGCCACCAAAAGACCTGCTAATGAAATATATGTTACTGTGGTGGACCAGAAGGCAAACAAGTAGAGGGTCTGGTTACAGTAGGGCTCCCCAACCACAGTAGAGTTGTAGTTGGGGGGGTAGATGGAGTAGATCCACACACTTCCTGTGAAAGACACAGGCAAATCCATATTATAAAATGGAATTGAAATGTAAGAAAAGCAGGGTTTAATTGATCTAAGCCAGAATATTTATCTGAACCTACCTATTAATAGGATGCAGGTAATATATTTTCATCCTAAATTCTAATGGCTAGTATAAGATCCTCAAGTGTTCTGTCTATGAATTTGAAAGTATGATTCCCTAGATCAATGCACAACACTTACTTCACCTCCCATATTTTATATATATATATATATATATATATATATATATATATATATATATATATATATATATATATATATATATATATATATATAACAGAGAAGCCAGTCAGTGATGGCTTGGTTTGTTGCTTATTGGTCATGTACAGTTGGATATACAAAAATAAATTTAGTAGGAGTGTAAAATTATAATAATCCACCTGAATATTGCAGATCTTTTAAAAAGATTTTAATGTCCCCACTTTTTGTCCCCTTTCTTACCACTGATGAACCAGCCAAACATGAAGACTGACACCAGACCATTCCAGCAAGAGCAGAGGATATTCAAAGTATAATGGCCTCCCGCTTCTTCTTTGCGGCTGCATGGAAGGCAGGATAACAAAGCTAGAGCTAAGCTAAACACTCCACACACCAGCACATACACAGGAATGTAGTTCTGCTTGGGGCATTCTTGCAGATACATTGCACCTAAAAGACAGAGGTTTAGAACGTGAAGAATTATAAGGTGTACAAATACATGGAGCAAAACCTCAGGTATTAGCTATCAACATGGTGTCTTAATTAATAAATGTTGAGAGGCTCAGACACACTGTTATTCAACAGGCTTTATTATCTAGATTATCTGTTCTGACATCAGTTGTGTAAAGATGCTTTGTGACAACATCAGATGTAAAACTGCGCTATGTAAATATATATTTGATTGATTTGATTTTGATCAGTATTGCCCAAGTCTGCAGCCCTACTCTTGAATGTCCAGAACAATGAGCATGATTATTTGCATTAAGTTCTAGAAATACAGAGGGGTATTTTGTAGAGACTTTGGCTCTAACATCCTCTGGAGCTATTTGGGCACTGTTTCAGTTGGTGTAAGGCATGGCAGTGTCAAATCATAAAGTATGAAGCTAAGGAAACTGTATTTCTCAACCATTATATCACTGCTATTTTTCATGTTTTGTGAGATGCTTCCAATGTAGCTGATTCCTTTTTGTAAGAACTTGAAATATTCTAGTGTCTCATTTGCCCACAGTCAATCACAAACTATGAAAAACATAAAAAAAACGGCCAAACAACCAGGGTTATGGTGGATGAATATCCAAACACAGCAACATTTATTTCTATTTTTGGCTTTTTTTAAAAAAAACATCTCCTTCCTGTTGCATTGTATTAGTTTTATGCTGAAATGCCTTTTCCCTTGACTGTGGGAAGAAACCTCAGAAAAAAAAAATCTAAAATCATATATTAAGGTAATCCTGTATGCTTCCAAAATGTGTCCAGAATAATATGTTTTAATATGTTATAATATACACTATTCCTACCTGCAGCCACCAAAATTCCTGTTGAATCCTTCACCTCTACACTAAGGTAGCCGTGGCCGTTTATGATCCGATCAGCAACTAGCTATGCTTAACAACTACAGGCACCTCCTCTTGTTGGTGTTTCGCTGAATTAACCCCACAACACCTCCAGAAGGCTCAACAGTGAAGTCTGGTGTCCCAGACCCATCCCTCTCCAAACTAGCATTACAGTCCTACCTTACCCTTTACCATCAACAACCATAAATCCACACTGGCCTCCCTGGTGACTAATGATGTACCTAGCCTCAGTGCTCAGTGCCACCATTTCCAACAGCAGCTCTACAGTGCATTTCCCCAACTAGTCTGTGTTCTCCTTATCCACAACCACTGACTAGACCTTTCAGCTGTTTCTGATAACTCCTTTACAGCTGCCCTTAGTTTCCGGGTTTCCTCCGGGTGCTCTGTTTTTCTCCCACTGTCCAAAAACACACGTTGGTAGGTGGATTGGCGGCTAAATCCCTGGTTTCTCCTGCTAGTGTCTCTCACCTGGGCCATTGCTCATGGTGTAGTTTTAAGAGGTTGCTATAAAGATCACAAAATAAATATATCACCATAACTCACCTATGGTAATCTGAGCAATGGGCATGCAAACCAGAATCAGCTTGGAGACCACTGTGGAGATAGTACCAGAATATGTTAAAATGACATTAAATAGTTCTATTTTATGTCATTATATTTTTCTACCCATCAACCTGTTTTACTTCAGACAGTTGGTAGCCTGCTGTATATCAGATACAGTGCAGGTCTGTGGAGAGGTTTTCTGCCATTTTTGACATATGACTATTTCCAGCTGTTGTTTGCTGAAATTGTTGCAGTCTTCTGTGAGTGGCACCATTCTTTTTATATATATTTATTTCATATATAAAAAGACTGCTCTGTTTATGCTGAGAGTATTCCTCTCCATCAGTATTTAGGTATAAACACTAGTACTCATTTATAAACCTGAAACTACGGATACTGGAAGCCTGTGCTCGCATTTCTCCTGTGGTGTTGCAATCAGTGTGTGAAGAGTGGGAGAAGAGGGTTGCATTGACAATCCAACACAATGGGCAGCACTTTGAACACATCTTATAAGTGGTCAGAAACTTGTAAATAACTCATGAAAGAATAAAGTTACATTAAAACCAAGCCATTGTTTTTCTTGTGAAATTCCCAATAAGTTTGATGTGTCACATGACCCTCTTCCCATTGAAAAAACAAAAGTTGGATCAAAAATGGCTGACTTCAAAATGGCCACCATGGTCACCACCCATCTTGAAAAGTTTTCCCCCTCCCATATACTAATGTGCCACAAACAGGAAGTTAATATCACCAACCGTTCCCATTTTATTAAGGTGTATCCATATAAATGGCCCACCCTGTATTATTTTAAAAAATTTAGTTTTATTTTGCATACAAAGTATATGTGTTTCACGTACGTGTGTATCAATTTTGCTTTTCTAGTGAGGAACTACTCACATAAGCATGGTATGCTCATTGCACACATCAGTTTTGATGCTGTATCCATGCTGAAATGTACTCTTTCACCTACAAAGATAGGATCAAAGGACAGACAAACCCAAACACAAATTGTCATTGAAGCTTATTGTTTGCACAAGCCTGATAACAAACACACATGCATAGTTTCATGAATATAAACTTTCAGTTTCGTTTTACATGGCACCACACATGACATGCTACACTGTCAGAAAAACCGTCTGAAAAAAATAGCTGAATCTTTAATTAGGGAACAGAATAGTTTCTTTTTCTATTGTAATTGTAGATTTTAAAATTGTGTTGATTTCATATGCCCCATTTCATCTCCAGTACTTATATTTTGTTGTTTTATTTCACACAAATCTATAATGAAATATTACAAACATTCACATCAGTGGCGGATGCTGGTCTTTCAAGGAGGGGAAGCTCAATTTCGGCCTACATCATAAAATGTGTCGGTTTATTTATACGTAAATTCTACCCTCAGTTCCTTTTCAAGAAAATGATCTGTGACCCTGTCGTACCAACAAGGCGTCTTTTCCAGGGACTTGAGTAGTGTCCTCTCAACGACCAGCAGAGCTAGGCTTAAACGGCCTTGGCCCATGTGAAGTGTGTCCGTCTGTGAGTGCTTTGTGACGGTGGAGGGGCTCAGCAGCACCCGCTGGACAGAAACTGCGATAGAAGTCAGAAAGAGTGATAGAAGTCAGTCTCCAAACACAAGCAGCTACAAAAACCCCACCAGAAATAGAAGCTCGATTTGTCGCTAGTCATTTTTAACAAAGAAAATGCCGCTAAGAGGTTTAAGAAGGTCAGGTTCAACTCAGAACAGAATGAAAACGTAACGCTCCCACGGATCTTTACACCAAAGGATCGCTGATTCGCTCATTTCGCTGTCAATCAAAAAGGGATTCAGCCTCAGACAGATCATCCAATCATCATGCAGAAGCTGAGCACTGCCCCATAGACCCCCAGAGACGCTGAGCGTCCGATGGGCGGGACAAAGCCCAGCATTTATCCAATCACTCGTCTCGTTTCGCCGCCCTTACAATAGTACAATAGTAGGCTTAAAGGTACATTTACAATGTTTGTACCTTTAGTAAACAATATTTTACCAGTACCAGACCTTTCTTTCTGAGACTGCACTAGAATGTGACCAAAACAGTACATTCCAGTGTCTGGAAAAACAGTCAATGTTTACTATACACATTTAATACACATTGTCATCATTTTCACATTTGTTTGTGCTCTACCCACACTGTTACTTTGTATAGCCATGATCCGTCAGCAATGATATGTCCCCTGGGTTTCTTAGAATCAACTTTTAGTTTTAGCTATTAGTATCTATCATAATATCAGTGCCCATATGTAAGACTACATAAAAAAGTAACATCGTCAGGTTGTGGCGAAGAATGAGGCAATGTCACACTTACCAGAATTTGTTTTTGACAGCTTCCTCAAAGTTCTCAGTGTCACCTGTCTGTCTCAAGCTGGACTAAGCAGTGTCTGAGATGATCACTGAGGTACCATTGTGACAGTGCGGGTTCCGGTGTGCCTTTTGACAGAAGGAGGGTTGTGCTACAAGATGAACATGTTTTTTGACATTTTTTTAAAACACAGATCAAAAAAACAGATGCAGTCTCTGAGCTCTGAACTGACTGAATCTACATGCACATCTATGGATGGTATTTACTGAATGAAACCTCAGTATAATTTACTTTTACAGATTCTACTGAACATTGCTCTAAATATTGCATTGTCATTTTATAGTTCACATGCAGATATAAGTTTAAACCCATTGTAAATGACTGTTAACTAAATTCTTATTTAAAAATATAAAATCAAAATATATTTTAAATAAATTTGTCCAAACAATCTCTTTAGTGAACATACCTTCTATAAGAACCTGCCCAGTGAGTTCAAATAATCAACTTTGTGTTATTGTAACACATTGCAAGAATGAACTGGGGCAATAGGTAGTGTAGGTAAATCCAGGTTTCTATGGTTGTGGAATTGAGTCCCACCTTGGATCACTGAGTGTGAGGAGTTTGATTTGTTCTCCCAGTGTCTGCATGGGTTTCCTAAAGGTGCTGCAGTTTCTTTCTACTATCCAAAAACACATGCTGGTAGGTTGATTGGCTGTGCAAACTTTGCAAATATGTGTGAGTGAGTGTGTGTGTGATGCCCTGAGATAGACTGGTGCCCTGTGCAGGGTGTGTTCCAGCCTTGTCACCAGTAATTGACTCTAGACCTGCTTCAAGTCTGAACAGGACAAAGAAATGACTGAAAACGAAAGAATAATTGAATTCCAAGAATGATTTGCTTTATATGAATGTATTTGTATGAATGCTTGACAAACTACATACCACAATGGCTTTGCCTTATCCAAGATCAAAGTAAAGCAAATAATGTCAGGCCTAACTGTTGTATCAGATTTTTAACCTGTAATTTGTTTCTATGCAAATAGTGTGAGTAACCACTAAAGAAAATATTTTCTTGCTTTACGTAAAATGTTTTAGTATGTTCTCCTATTCTGAGAGAACAACTGAGTGCACTAATATTTTTAATCTGACTGAAATGAAAATAGCAAATTTTGCCGGGACCACACTCCTATAGCACTTTGTCAGTATTTCATTGATCAGTTCAAATAAGCCTAGTTTTGGCTTGTTTTGTGGAAGACCCTGTAAACGTTTGGAAACCTTTTTCTCAATTTTACACAGTAAGATTTGGTGTTTTCTGCATTTTACTTCCTTGGACAAATACCTTTTTATGCCCTGGGGCTTATCTATACTGGACATTGTTTTAATTTCTTCTGTTCTTCAGAGAAGAGCTACAGAACTACACTGAACTGAGTTAAACAAGATGCCTTTTTTTTCCCCCTCAAGCTCTTTTTCACATTCTGGAAATTGGTGAGTTGTTTTCCAAAACTAAATGACTAAAAAAATATTTTATGCTTATCTTATTTTAGGAAATTAATTACAGCGTGTGAATTTTAGAGTCATTACAATGTGTAAAAGTGTTTTGTGTACAACTGTAAACCAGACACAATATTCTAACTAGACTAATTAACTTTTATATTCTTAATCTACGCTGTTCATAATGATTTGGCTGAGATTAACAAATTAGATTAGGACAGATTAGTCCTTTACTCCGTTAAATGTTCTGGGCATTAAATGTTCAGATTTAATTTCAGACATTACCAGCCTTACAGAAAAATGTATTGAAATGCAAATACTGTCCTTTGTGAAGAGAGCACAAGAATTGAGCCTTTTCTTTGGTAGCATCAGGAACATTAAAAATTCATATTAAATTAATTAAACTTTGTTACCACAACTGAAGGCAAAAATCCATCCATCCATCCATTATCTGTAACCGCTTATCCAATTTTAGGGTCGCGGGGGGTCCAGAGCCTACCTGGAATCATTGGGCGCAAGGCGGGAATACACCCTGGAGGGGACGCCAGTCCTTCACAGGGCGAAGGCAAAAATGTCAGAGACAATTTTCTTAAAACCTGGAGAAATAAAATTCAAATTATCTCAAGCGTGTGTACCCTCTTCCAGAACCCTGAGCTAACAGCCATAGATACATCATTGGAAGTCCCCTCAAGGCTCCTAAGTTCTTTAATAAGTAGCTCTGTGAGCATATTTTCTTTATCTGTCTGTCCCTTTCTACACCTGTCTGGCTATCTGTTCTTCTACAGCTAACTACTTATCTATAGATCTCTGTCATTCTGAATATATTTACACAAATTATAATTGACATTCAACACTTTTTTTGTTTCTCACTCTCTATAGAATGTTGATGATGCACATTTCCAGGTCACCTCTACTGAACCCTTCAAGTGTCAGGATCATCCTAGAAGGCAGTCTTGAAATAGATGAACTTACCAATCTACCTCAGGCAAGGTGCCCCTTTTTGTGTTGGACATGTAGAGCATGAGAAACACCCAAGTTTCAAAAGCTGTAGAATGATCTTGTTTTGTATGAAACATTTCTGATCATTGCAAAAGTGCACATAAAGTGTTTGTTTTATTCTGTATCACTTTTAGACTATTCTGCTGCTACACTGTTGGTAAACTCAACATGGTGCTAACGTTTTCTGTCATTGTAATGGTACCCTCAATGGTATATGTTCACTACCCTTTAGTTAGGGAACATAATTGTAAGTTATTCTATTATAATTCTAGATTTTATAATTGTGTTGATTTCAAACGCCTCATTTCATCTCCTGGACACTGTGTTCTTTTATTTTACGCAGTAATTCCCACAAATATTTACCTCTCTCTCTGTAGAAGAGAATGTAATGTAATTTGAGGGAACATAACCGGAGATTAAAACCACTGTTGTGCATTTTACATTACTGTTGCCTCAGAATGCATAAAGACTGTAATGTGGAGGGAGGTCAAATGTCTTTTTTGTGAATGCCAGTTTTTTTGTTTGTTTTTTCCTCTCCTCTCTTCCTCTGCAATTTTACATATTTGCCACATTTTAGATTTGGTTACAGTTTATTTTATGCAAAATATTGTTTTGTTGCTGTGATGTAATTTTAAATAAAATTTTTTGAATGCTTTTCGAGTGAAAAAAGATTTTTGATGGGAAAATATTAAATACAGGTCATTAAAAAGAAATTAACTACATTTTTTAAACTTCATATTTTAATTACAGAAAATCTAACATGTTTATCTGAATTAACCTGTCAGTTTTGTTGATTATACAGCAGATTTTCAGAATAAACTATTCAGATTTTAGTATATTCAACTCAAATGTTCACTTCAACTAAATTTGTAATTTAAGTTACATTCACTCACATCAATTATTTTTTTCTAGCATGCATTACTTAAATATTTTAAGGCAATCACTTGCCTCAAACTCTTCAAGTACAATCAACTTATCCAGAATTACAGTTTATCAGTGCCATTGATCATAAAATATTTTCAGTTACGGACATTTTTGTGTGAGAGTTTGAACACACTTTTGTACATTACTGTACAAGTGGCAGAGGCCCTTTATTTAATTTTCAAGCACATTATTAAATTTTTTCCAGGAGACATTACTTAGTAGTGTAGATAAATGATAAGAAAAATTATGTAATCACATAAACAGAAATAAACAAGGTTTACATTTTCATGTTTGTGCTCATCACCCCACAATGAAAAGACAAGTCAAAGTTGTTTGTCTGAAAGTAGTTGCTATGAATACAAAGAACCTCAGCATTACTTTGATTGTGAGAAATAGAAAACACAACAAACATCTTAGACTAAACTTTAAAGGAATCCCTGATGATTTTAAAGGCAAAAAATATGTAAAACAAATAAATAAAGCTTGATGACATATTTAACTGAAAATTGCACACTTTATGCGTGCCCTTTGACACCTGCTCAGTACAATACACAGAGCGCATATGCACTAAGAGGATACATATTGAAAATACTGAATTAATTTGTTTTAATAAAAAAAAAAAAAAACATAACATTTTGGTCAAAGACTCAAACACTTCTATCTTTATTACAAAATTGATTTTGAGTTCTAACTGTTATCACAGTCATCAGTGACCCTATATAAGTAATTGATTTTCTGAAGACCTGACCAGCAGATACATAACACAAACTTTTCCTTAATACAACTTATCTGTATGATAACTGTATTTCTTGCTTTTAATTTTCTTGGTGGTAAATGAAAGATGACAGAAAAATCACTTTGTTGAAAACAAATTAAGACATTCACTACACCTGGGACCAGACTTCCTCACAGTTAGTACAACAGTCTGCAAGCTTACTATTAAGCAACTTGCAGTGATTAGTCCTGGATTACAAAGGACACTCCAGTTCCAACACACCAGAAAACACAGCTCCACTGCTCCACAGCCTAGTGCCTGGGTCCTTATACCCCTCTAGTCAATACTTTTATGGTGACCATGTGCTGCTGCTCCAGAGTGTTCTGTTTCACTAGAACAGTGTGATCACAGTGTGTGCACTGTAAATTAATTCAGTTCACTAATTACGTCCTACATGTCTAAACAGATTTGCGTATAAAATACATTGGCGTAATATGCATAAATAGCCAGTTCAAATGATCTCATACTTGTCTTTAAATCTTCTAGAGATCTGGCAAACACAGAACACCACCCTATGATCATGTTTACATTTGCATAGATCTGGTCCCACACAGATTTTCTGAGTCATTACCGCAGTTCCACTGTAATCATAAGTCAGTCAAGCATAGACTGGTGGAAGTCTCAACATAGATGCAGCCACGAGATTTTCCACCTTGCAGATCAATCACTCTGCTCCTCCCCCTTTCACTCTCTCCTGTTTGAAGATGAGCTCCACCCAGGAAGGAGTCAAACAGTAAACATCTTCTCCATAACTATATGCACACATACAGAAACAAAGATTTAGACACACAACAACCACAAACACACACACACACACTCAAACACACCCACTGCTGAAATCACTTCAGTAATATAGTCTCTTTAACCTTTAGCCTACTAAAAAATGCACACCTCACCTCTATGTAGATTTTTGTCCTAAGACTCCTCCTGTAGAAAATAGCTTTGGTGTTAAATTCAGGACTTCCATCTTTTTTAAAGACACGTGTCCTTATTGTGTTGTCCTCACACCTAATCAAAGCATACACATCTGGAGCTGGGAACGAGACAAAGGGAAAAGTTAATAAAAAGAACAGAAGAAAACAAGGGAAGCATGGTTCTGGTGTTCAGTGAACTTTAGCTGTGTGTTTGGTGGTGGTAGTGGTCAGTGACCTGGCTGTTTGGGCTGACTGAGTGTGGAAGCTCTGCACAGGTGGACTGTAGTAACAGCACACGGCTGAGGAATGCAGCATTGCCACAGAGAGGGAGAGGGCAAATCCTCTTTCAGCTCCCTACAGAGAGAAAGAGTAAAGTGCTCTTTATTTTCATTCCTTAATGTAACTTGAATACATAGGAACAAATGTACCACTAACAAAAAACAACAGAACATTACACAGGACAAGATAACACCCAGATACATTACCTTGTGAAACTAGTGCAAATATACAATAAATATACAGATGAATATCTGTATATTTCTTTTTTTATTTACTTTTCAGGACTCTAACCAGACATGATACATAGATAGGAATTATGTGTATCTGTGTCTTAAAGCAGAATAACTGCAAAAATATAAACCGTTACTGATTTAACAGAACCTTTATTCATTCATTCATTATCTAGTTCAGGGTTGTGGTGGGTCTGAAGCCAACCCGGAATCACTGGGTGCATAACAGAACCATAAAATTAAGAAAAGTAAATGCAATGTAGAGTTCATTTTCCATACCAGCATTTCAAAAGAAGAAGAGTTTGTTGTTGTGTTTTAAATAGGTTACTTGCAAACTGCCACTAATATCATATGCCCTCTGCTATGTTACACATACACATTAACACTTTCTCTGGAATTTTAATGAATCAGGACCAGTGGGTACGAATTAAGCTCCACCACTCACACAGCAAGCCCCTCACCTGAGGTGAATGTGTGTGTGAGAGAAGAGGCGGAGCAGGAAGTGGCCTGTGGCGCCCGGGTGGAAAGTGGTGGGGAGGAGGGCGTAGCGTCCAGGGCTCAGAGTTACACGCAGAGTAACACTGCGTGAGTCCATATATACTGAGCTTGCCGCCTGCTCACATAAACACTGCACTCTACTCACACGATTCACCTCCACCTGAGTCAGAAGAAAATTATATTTTAGCAGGACAGAAAAAATGTATAGCAGCTTCATTTATGTGTGTATGTGTACTGATTACACAGGAGCACTTTGTAATTCTACAATTACAGACTTTAGTCAATCTGTGACTCTGCATATACTGTTAGCCCCTTTCAACCTGTTCTTCTGATTTTGATTTAGGTTTAGTCTTCGCCTTTGACTAAATGTGTATTAGTTTTTGTCTTATTTTTATCATTTAATTATTGTTAGATTTAGTTTAGTTTTATTCAAATAAACTAAAACTATTTGAGTCTAGTTGCTTGTATTTTTAAAGATTGTACTATTTTGGAGGTATTTCTGACTTAAACACAAATGTTCAAATGCATTACATATGCACTTCAGCTTATTAGCTCTGCACACTGCAGTTTCTTTCTTTTGCCTTATTAACGCTTCAAAGCTGTGAAGAATCAGTTATATTGAGAATCAGTTAAATCGGACTGAATTGTACATCCCTAATATACACTCATACATGTCAATATGCAAACTTTACACTGGTCAGACATAAATTCGTCGTTTCTACACTTACTGTCAATCAGCTTCACGTACCATATATGAGCACTTTGGACAATTAGAGACTACAGTCCATCTGCTGCTCTGTGTAATTTGTTAGCCCATTTGGACTCTGTCCTTCGACATCAAGAACCCCAGGGCAGGTATGATTTGGGTTGTGGATCATTCTCAGCATAGCAGTGACAATGATATGGTAGTGGTGTGGTAGTGTATGTTGAACTGGTAGATCAGACCCAGTTATACTGTGGGCAGTGCCCTGTGACCACTGATGAAGTGTGAGATGATTAGCACAAACTGTCCAGCAGCAGATGATCTATTGCCACTGACTTTGCATATACAAAGAGGCCCATCAATGTAGGTGTGTTTAATAGACAGGAGAGTTCATGGGCAAAAGGTTTAAAAACTCCAGCAGCACTGCTGTTGCTAAGACACTAGCATTAGCACAATAACGCTAACACATTACAAACACAAAGATGTAAATGCAAAGCTGAGAAGGAACCACCACCCAAATAATACTAAATGCAAATCTGCAATTATTTGTCATTGTTCACATATACACACTAGTGCATTAGGGGAAGTGAGCACCCGCTGAGTGGCTGGCAGCCATCCCCAGCACCCAGGTTGCCGTTGGGGTGTAGGTGTCTTGCTCAAGGGCACCTCAGATATGGAAGTTGAGGGAGGAGGACAGGAGTCTTCCTTCACTTCCACTGACCATGATTTCCCTGCCAATCATGGGAATTGAACTGATGACTTTCCAGTCCTAAGCCTTCTCTAACTGTTAATACCTGCTCTGTAGTGGTCTTGGGAAATGAAGAACAATGTAAAAGGTTATGCAGAGGAAAAAATGGTCTATAGTCCAAGTATAGTACAAGGAGGTACTTTTGAAGTTTTGGTTTAAATGTTTAATGTTTAATGGTATGTAGAAACAGCAAAACTGTAAAATTAAAAGAATGTCCATTACTCACGTGGAGGATTTCAAACCCAATTGGAAGGTTTTCCCCTTCTCCTTCCCTCCTTTTCATTCTTCTATCTTCTTGTTGCAAGCATAAGAGTACCTCATCCCCCTCTCCTCCCACCTCAAACATGAACTGAGACAGAGAATCAGAAAGAAGGAAAGATAAATATGGATCAGAAACAATATGTGGTCCAGCTGGGGCTAATATCAGGAGTGTTTACAAGACATAAACAGCAAAAAATAGCCATGATATTTTCTCAGTGCGCAATGACAGAGACCACAAGTGCATTTCTCAAGTCTATTTCAGATGTGTAAGACACTGAGAGTGTCCATGTAGTTATGTCAAAAACATTTATAAGATATAAGCTCAGTGCTAATGCTATGCAGTCTGTAATGTTTCTGGAAGACGTTTAATCTATTTTTGAAAGACATTTCATGTGGTTAGAGTCTGAAATGTACTGTTACTGATCACATTAATGCATTGGGGAGTGGTGGTAGTAATAAAGTAGTTTTGTTTGTGCATGAGGGTGAACATATTTGGGAATGAGTGCAGGCTATAAATATTGGTAGGTCTCATTTCCAAAATGGAAGAAGCTGACTTTATAGACTTGCAAATGTAAGACCAGTGGAAATAGGTGCTAAGGTAATTGTAGATAGGTCTGCCACATCCTTGCTTGTGCAATTCAGTGTAGGGGTCAAAAACTAAGGGTAACTCTTAAGGAGTTATCAGACGTAGCTGAAAGGGCTAGTCAGTGATTGTGAATAAGGGCAAATACACTGTAAATGGGGAATGGCTGAGGTGAGTGTCTCTCATAAATCTTACATGGACCGGGTGACACTGAGCATGCATTAACAGTGCTAGTTTTATTGTGGCCAGGCTAAGGCACACCTGTGCAACAATCATGCTGTCTAATCAGCATCTTGATATGCCACACCTGTGAGGTGGATGGATTATCTTAGCAAAGGAGAAGTTCTCACTAACACAGATTGAGGCAAATTTGTAAACAATATTTGAAAGAAAAATGCCCTTTGTGAACATAGAAGAAGTCTTAGATCTTTGAGGTCAGCTCATAAAAAATGGGAGCAAATACAAAAATGTTGCATTTATATGTATACTCTCATGTCAATTATATATCTTAATAGGTTGGCTCGGGCATGCCACTGTGGTACATGGATATGTTTTTGATGTAGCGCTGTTTTGACAAAAAACAGTCTGAAATGGGTCACTTGGCTGCAATTAAATGGCAAATTCTTGTGAAAGAAGACAGTTAATGGCTGACTTATAGCACACCAAACCAATCAAGTGACCCAAATATTTTACCTGAGGATTATGAAGAAACGTCTCTCTGTGGTTAATGCATCCTCCACATCTACTCCTTTTGTCCATCTCCCTCACCCATTCTTCCTCTACCATTTCTTCCTCCTTTACCCTTAACTCCTTCCCTATCTTCTTTGGCAACCTCTCTCCTGCTTTGATTGAACGAGCTTTCTTTTCACCCGTCTCTTTCTTCTTTTCCTTTGTTCCACGAAGCTTCCTTTTGTCTAATTGTCTTTCACCCAATCTCTCCTCTTTCTTGTCACCCCTTGGAGCAGGAACAGGAGCCGGATGTGACCACTGGGAACTTGAGAATGCATTCTGACTGTGGGAGGGCTGAGATGCAGTAGAGGCTGTTGGCAGTCTGTCTGTAGAGTCTGTAGGGGCATGTGCCCACTCCCCTGAACAGCGCATCTCTCTCCAGTGTCCCCAAGGCCACAACAGAGATCGCTCCACCAGTCTACATACCACCAAATCTGTGAAGTAGCGGCAGAAGTCTTCAAACTCCATCCTGAGGACAAAATCAAAGATCTAAAATATTATTAAGATAAGACCATTTGCAGGTTTACTTTATATGTACACATTACAATACTGAATTAATACTAACTCACTTGCTTTGATCTTAAATAAAAAAAAAAGAATTGTTAGCAATGACAATATCCACTTATCAAAATAAATTTTTTAGCATATCATATTTAATGTCTGCAACCCATTCAGGGTGTTTTCTTGGTGTGCCTAGTGATTCTGAACTGGATAAGCAGTTACAGACAATGAATGAATGATTGAATTATGTATGTGGGTGATATACCAACATATTGAACCATGTAAATCTACTTAGGGTGACATCATTTTGTTGTACTTCATCCTGAAGGTCACACATTAACATTTTGTTATGTTTTTGTGCATATACAGTAACATGCAACTGACTGGTAGTTTTTGTCTCATCACATAATTGTAAGTAAACAATTGCAACGATTTAGATCACACAATTTAGATCCAGCATTCCTAATGTCAGCTTTAGTAATGTAATTATATACATTTATGTAAAAGTGAGAGATACTTAATAGACAATGAACTGTCTATATACACAGATCCACCATAACATTATAACCACTCCATGTTACTACACTCACTGTCCATTCTATATACATTGTTAGCACACTTTCACCCTGTTCTTCAGTGGTCAGGACCCCCCATTACCACCACAGAGCTGGTATGTTTTGGATGGTGGATCATCCTCAGTGTTACACTGTAACACTGGCATGGTGGTCTCTGTGTCACTGCTGGTCTCTGAATAGTCCACCAACCATAAATATCCAGCCAACAGTGAGAAGCATCCAATGAGCACTGATGAGGGACTAGAGAATGACCAACACAAATTGTGCTGCACCAGATGTCTCTGACTTTACATCTACAAGGTGCATCAACTAGGTTGGTGTTTCTAATAAAGTGGAAACTCCTGGGCATAGTGGTTAAAGAGTCCAGCAGGACACAATTGCGTCTGATTCTCTCATACCAGTACAACATAGACTAACACACCAACCCCATGTCTGTGTCAGTGTAGTGTGGAATATGATCCATCAGCCAAATCATACCTGCTCTGTTGTGATCCTGTTGGGGTCCTGACCATGGAAGAGAAGGGTGAAAGGGACAAATGTGGTATTCAGAACAACAGAGGAAATAGAGTTTGTAATTGTGAAAGTAGAAATTGCTCCTTTATGGTCAGTGGAGCTGAGAGAATGCACAGTAAGTGTAGAAACAAGAATGTGGTCATAATGTTAAGACTGATTGGAATATGTAAAGCAGTACTCATTCCACATGGTTAAAAATGTCACAACGTCTAAAAACATTACCAAAACTCTCCTACATCTCTGACGATGAGACCCATCTTCTCTCTTTCACAGCGACCCATCTGCTGCCACTGTTGTGACCTGCAGGTGACATCAAAAACAGGGAAAGAGTTAAGTGTTAGGGTCACCTGTCTCTTTCAATTCAATAGAAGAAATTAATATATGCACGAGCACCTGCAAGAGTGATTTGTTACTCCTTACCCCTGGCTCCAGGCTCCTGTCCAGTCCGTGGTGCCCCAGGGGTTTCTCATGCGCACCATGTAGAGCCGAGAAGTTCCACAAATGTTCATCAGACTTTCTCTCAGATGGATCTTCTTGATTGCAGTAATACCATATGCATGACCTTTCACCAAACCACAATCCAGTACTGATTCCACCTGCTCTCCGTCCGCTGGCTGAATATGCAATTGAGAGAGAACCAAAAAGAGAAGCTTAGAGCAAAATAAAGGAAAAAAATGTGATTTAAACATTTAGCAAAGTTATATGATGAAAAAGCAGTGTATAAAGTAAAGCTGTAAGTAGGTTTGTGAAGACTCTACAGGCAGTGGGAGCTGAAGGGCATAATTCCTGCCATAGATCTATAGGTTACATCCCCAGCTGGGAGTGCATTCATAAAAAGCTCAGTCAGCTCATGGTTTTGTACTCATGAACACATACATTAGTCCAGAGTTGAAAGCTAAATTGTTAACAGCAGCAGCAAGGCTGACAGTTTTTGCAGCACTACTTCATTTATTTATTTTTTACAAGGGACAGTCTAGCCTAAAAGTATTTATCATAAAAGCACTTAATGCTATTTGTCATGTTACATAATATTCTGCTTTTCAGTGTCACATCCCTCAGAAAAAGTTAGTTTTATATCAGTTTTATATCATATGCATATATATCACCCAGTAATGATCACAACAGTATCCAATTAGAATTCCCTAACACAGCATCTAAAAAATTCTAACATAGTTAGGAGGACATAGTCTAGTACTAGGCTAAATCCCTGTCGTGAAGCGATATTCAACAGATATAATTATATACAGAATATAAATGGAAAAAATAATTGCATTTTTCATTTTGGCCAGAGTGTTCTTTCATGTTGGTTCTGTGGGTGATCAATTATACAAGTACCACTGTATATGCTGCTTTCTAAAGGATGACATTTAGCATCTTTTTCTGTGATTTTATCTATAAGAGGTTTTTACCCTTATTGAGCATGTGATGAGGGCTCTGCTACTGTGCGCTTTCACTAATGTCTGGAACAGCATTTTCCTCTGGTCAGCGTGTTGGGTCAGTGTCTTTCCATCCAGACTGAGTGGTTCGGACACTCCCCCAGTAAAATCTACCAAAGCTTCAGCAGTGTTCCCCCCTTCCAAAGCTTCATAGCAGCCATTCAGTCTGACCAATACAAAAATATATATTTAAATTAAAAAATGAATATAAATGAATATATTTATGAACAAAATTATATAAATGACAATATAAATTTTTACAAATCAATTCTGAAATTGTGTTTGTATTGTGTTCATCCATTGTCTGAAACCGCTCATCTAGTTCAGGGTTGTGGTTTGTCCAGATCTTCCAGGGCGCAAGACAGGAACTTACTAGACAATCCATCACAAGGCATCTCACAGACACACACATTTACTCACATCTTCACTCATACACTCACACCTATATGGCCAATCCACCTACCAACATGGATATTTGCACTGTTGGAGGAAACCAGAGCACCCAGCAGAAACCCACAGAGACATGGGGAGCACACAACAAGCTCCTCACACACAGTCAACCGAGGGCAAGCAGGGCTCAAACCCACAACA
This sequence comes from Hoplias malabaricus, assembly GCF_029633855.1. Lineage (NCBI taxonomy): Eukaryota > Metazoa > Chordata > Actinopteri > Characiformes > Erythrinidae > Hoplias > Hoplias malabaricus. Next base: position 29,406,624 of record NC_089808.1, read on the forward strand.
GCAGTTCTCTGGAGCTATGTGGCAGCAACACTACCTGTTGCGCCACCGTGTCCCCCTCAGTTCAGACCCCATTACCATTAGGTCTGACCTTGAGTTCACTGGGAAAGCCTCTTGTTGACAACCTGCTCTAGTCTCTGTGGCACAGTATCACCAGCTAACACCTGTCTTGTCTGTCTGCTTTAGTCCCAGAACAGAAAGAAATTTACTCAGCGTATACATTGGATGGGGTCCTGCTCTAACAGGTGTCGTACTTGGCATAAGCTTTCTCCAGCAGGGCACTCCAGAACTCCCTTGGTGTTGCTGAGCGACAGAAGAGTAGATTTCCATCCTCGCTCACTGGCAAACGATCATCCACCACCACGTCCGTCCACTGACCCAACCGCCAGAAACGGAAATGGAAAATTCCAGCATACAGATCTGGGCGCTTTGGGTTCCATTCCTGCTCCATGTGATCAGGGATGACCTGGATATGAAGGAAAGATGGAGGAGGAGAAAGAAGGAAAAAAGGTGAAGATGTTTCATCACTATTGATATAAGTGATGGTTTGTGTATCATAATACAGATACTACCAAAATGATAATATTATTCTTTGAAAATATTGCAAGAGAAATAATCTGAAATCTGGTCAGTATATCATTTCTCTCAGAAGGTGTAAGATATGTGTAAACATTTAGTATAGATTTTCCCCCTTTTTTTCAATTATCTTTTTTTTTGTGTAAGTGTTTGATCTATCATATCTATCATATCTATCAGCAGATAATTTCTTGTTTAAAACGATTCAAGAAATTATCTGCAAATTAATAAAATGGCTTAAGACACTTAATCTTATATGACATATATAATGTAATATATGAACTAGATTTAAGGTGTTTAAATTGGTATAATATTTTTTTATGCAGCAGTACTGTTGTCTGCCACATGGCAGATAGAACTTTAATACCCAGTCTAGGCTGGAACACCACAGCACACAAATAAGTGTCCACTGGCTGGTCTCCTACTTTTGTACCCTAACTCTGTTAATATTATTAAAATTATATATTGCTCTGAATAAGAGCATCTGTCAAATGGAATAAATGGTAACACAGCTATACCAACAGTAAAAGTTTAAACAACTTTTCATTTTAATTGTTACTCTGTTGCTCTATATAAAGACAATGAGCAGTAATTGTGGATACACTGCTATAAACAGATAAGTAATACTATTAAGACTTAATGTTCAAAAAAACAATTTCATAGGTTTTCCAGAATTCTTTCATCTCATGCACAGACCTACCTTCTTCCAAAGTGAAGGTTCTGTGGCCAAACAGGAAGTGGCTGCTACCATCCAGCAGTTACCCAGACTGCCCTGGTGCAGATCTCTGGTGCTGATTCCATCCACAAAGAGCCTAGGGTCCTTACATAGCTCCTGAAACACAAGCAGAGACATATTTGCACAACTAATCATGCCATGTTATTGCCTGGTCAGTGAGGAAGTCTTTGATAGTGGCTTGCACACTTTTTACTTTAACTCCATTTCCCCTATTCGGCTTAGGTCATGTCAGCCTGACCTCTGTTTAATAGCCTGTTGTTATGTTTTCATCTCTATGAATTTTAATTAAAAAGTCAGAGTCAGGCATTGATACTAGTTTCCTTAGTAATACATCACACCAACTAACTTTCCTGAGCAGAGTTCTACAGCATGTTGTCTTGATGCAAATAATCAATGGCGTAGATTTGCTCTTGACATTGGTGGGGACCTATGAAACTAGCCTGTGAATTCATTAAAAACGATCTCCTTATGTCCACCTTGCACAGTAATACTTGCTTATGACTGGGAGGTTTTCCTTCCCATTTTGACGCTGCTAACGAGCAAACTACACAGAGACTCACGTGGCAACAGGGAAAGGCACAGCTAATCATATGTGTAGGACTCGAGTAGAGAATGTGATTTAACCCGACGTTGACAGATTGGTTTTGTTTTTTATTTATTTATTTATTTTATATTTTTTTGGAGGGCATCAAATTAATGGTGGGGACAATTCAATAATCGCTGGATATTGGTGGGGATATGTCACCTCCATGCATGCTAATTCTACGCCCTTGCAAATAATTACATAATACATATTATATTGTTAATATATTTGGGAAAGAATCACAGCATGGAAGCAGTGCCTCTCAGAGTCATTAAAAACCTCCATACTCGTCTTCCAGTTTGTTTAAACATTTGATACTCTACATGTCCCGACTTTGCTAAAGACATATTCTTCTACATGTCTTGATTCAGTTTTATTTTATTTATGTGTAACGACTGTGTGTATGTATGTTGTATGCTGTATTGTGCTGCAGTGCCTCAAAAATGTATTTCTGTCATGAAATGATAGACAATACATTTTTGAATCTGAAATAACATGGTTATATTTGTGTCATAAAAATTGTGACACTCGGTCTATTGTCAAACGCTATCACCCCCATTAACACTGAAATCTAAATTTTAATTTATAAATCTAATTTCTGTAAGAACCATATCACATGAAACCTAATTTCTTAACATAAATGTTGTATAGCTTTATATTTTCCTCTCATTCATCAATGGCTGACAATCTTTTGTGCGAAATGTGATGTTGTGTGTGTGAGTGTGTGTGTGTGTGTGTGTGTGTGTGTGTGTGTGTGTGTCTGTGTGCGCGTGCGAACAAGTGTAGAAGAGGGAGGCCCTGTCTGCTTTCTGCTTGGACCTGTTGATCTATGTTTGACATTGGATCCTGTCTCCGAGGATCACTCAGTTTCAGCTTACAGAGGTTATGCACACATACACACACATGCATACGCATGCACATGCACACAAAACCCTCATTCAAAAACCTAATGTTTTCAATATGTGTTTGTTATCAGGATTTTCAAAAAACGAATCATAAATATTCTGAGAATATAAACTTAGAACTGAAAATTGATACTGTGTGTATGTGTGTGTGTGTGTGTATGTGTGTGCGTTTGTGTGTGTGTGTCTGTGTGTGTGTGTGTGTGTGTGTCTACCCAAAAAGAGGTGATATTTAATCCTATCATTTAAGTCATGCTGAACACATGCTGAAAATGTTAGTGCTATATAAACTGACCCTGCTTTTAACCATGCGTCCCAACATAGATTAGTACTCATTTGGTTAAACTGCACTTTTTACCCATATGACATGCCTGAGTGAAGGCTTTCAAATCATGAAGTACAGAAAATCCCTTGAAACTGCCCTGGACATGATTTTTGAAAATCAGAATTAAAAATTAAACCATAACATGAAAAGGAGACCTGAGAACACTGACAAAGAGTGTGACAAGGAATCAGTTCTGATTATTTTCAGCATTGCTTTTATCATTAAACAAAGTCAGACTGCAGAGTCTATGGGTCCCTGGCTTAAATTGTTAGTCAATTCATTGTTTTTAACCCAGACTCCATTTATATAAGGTTTACTGTATATTCAATAGCTTTACTGTGAAGAATCTTGCTAAGCTTAAGGCTAAGTGGACACTAGAATTTTATAATGTTCAAATTGCCGTACTGCTCATACTTCATTTATTACTTTCAAGCTGTAATTTTGTTGATGAAACAAAACACAGTGCCACAACACAATGTGGGCTAAGATTGTTTACACTACACCATCTTTCAACTGGTAGGATCACAATGGAGACTTCCTGAACTATAATTCTGGTGTCTTACATTTGCCAGTGTAACGGTTTCAGCACTCTCACTTGGGCACAATGAAATATTTTGGACATAAAGTAGAAAGAAAAAAAATGATTGGGAATAATTTAGGACATCAAACATCATTCTGACAGGTCAGCAGGCTTAGAAAAGAATACTAAATGTCACATGTCAGTGTTGGCTTCACACATGATGATTGATTGTTCCACCATTTGACATTTATAGCTTTTGTTAACAATGTTATACAATTATTAAAAAAATACATACAACCAACACAACTGAAAATATTATAAAATAATGTTAAACTAATTATTACCCCAACAAATTATTTTCATTGCTACCAAGCTCTAATGGTAAAGATGCTGTAGGATGTGAAGCCAGTCACCAGATATTTACAAATTCAAGGGAAGCTATTTTTTCAACTGCCAAACTGGTCCTTTTCTAGGTATTTCTTTTCCTTAAATGGTGCCCTATTGCCTTCTAAATGTTATACTCACTATTCCAAACACCCGCACTATTTTTGTGATAAGCATTCGCTGAAATATTCACAGCTGTACGTGCCACTGCTATATTTAATTGTCCACGCTTAAGCACATACGTACGCTATTTTAATAAGTGTCAGTTATTTTTTACACCATAAATTGCACAAACCTGGGTAATATCCCTGAAGCCAAACACACGACGCACACACTCGCCGAGGTGTCCAGTTACAACGGACAGACGCCTCTCTGCCATTAGAAAAGTCTTTAATTAAACATATCTGTTATAGCTCTGCTGACCATGCAGCTACAATTATACCCACAGTAGCTATACACCCCCATAAAGACAGGAGAACATCATGAACGTCTGAACTCTAGGGGCATTAGAAACAGCAGCAAGAAGTTTTTTCTATCACATTCACTTTAGAGGCTTCCTGAGGACATTATCTTGTTTAGCTGGAGAGAAGGACAGTGTGGTAATGCCCACAAATCAGATTTAATTCCTAGTCTGCTGTAATTGTGATCATAAACAGGATAAAATATCCCATGCCAATTCATTAGAGCTTCACATAAGGCCCTTCCCACTCTCTTTCTAATTGCAGACATACATTTTCTGTTATCACTTTTAAATAAAATAGTATCCTACACCAAACAACTACTAAGCATCTACTAGTTTACTTATTTAGCCCAGCACGAGTACCCAAATCACCCTCTGCATCACTTGCTCTTCACAGGGGTTGTCAGACAGGTACTTCGCCTTGAACGTGTTTCACTGAATTAAGCCCAAACACCTCCGGAAGGCTGAGGTCTGGTGTCCCAGACCCACCCCCCCCTCCAAGCTAGTTTTCAGCCCTACTAATTGCAAAACCATAAATCTACACGGGCCTTTCTGGTGACTAAGGCTGTTCCAAGACCTGCTGGCACCATTAATGCATGCTCAGTACCACCAGTTCCTTGTGTGATTTATGGGATTCAACACCAAAAACCTGCACTCCACTCACCTGCCCTTAACTGAACCTCCACGTACCTAAAACACAACTCAGCCACTCCATCTCTACAGTGTATTTCCCCAACTAGTCTATGCCCTACTTTCAGCTGTTTCTGATAACAGCTATTCTTGATTTTCAACCCCCTATGCCGAACTGCATAACCAAGGATGTGTCAAACATGGCTTCAAATCCCCTAACACCTATTTCCACTAGTGTTACGTGTCACTTGCCTGCCACCTGTATTCAACCATATTCAACGCATTGTTCATTAATTTGAATGGATTCAGGGACTAATACTAAAGAGTCCTTAAAAAAACATTTTCTATGTGTGTATGGTTCAATACACAGACTGGAGAGGAAGAGCTATAGTTGTTGTCCAAATGCCATTGTCAAAAGCAGCCATTATGAATTTTTCTATATTTTTGTCCAATTTTATAGAAAACAGAATTCATAGTGTCTTAAACTACATTTAAAATGCAGAGTTAAGTTTGAGATACATAATTTGAGGAAATTGTTGGAAGGTCTAACATGCAACTATGAAGTAACCCCTTAAAATAAACAACAATTAGATTTTCAAAAGCATTTGAGTGAAACAGAGAACTGTATACATTATGGGAGTTTTGGCCAAGTCTTATATTAATAATGCTAAATAATATTAATCACTTTTTAATTACCCAAAGATGATTGTTTTAGGTTCAGATCTTTGCTGAAGGACAAGGGTAAAATTATTTGTAAAATCTGCTGCCCATAATGTGTACCTGACACCACATACTCTTAGTTTAAATGTATAGCATGTATGCTAGATGCAGATGTTGTAGTGTATATTGCAGTATTGTATTAAGTACCAAGTGGCTAGGATTACCTAAAATGTAATTTTGGATTAAAATGTAAATGACAACCAAGTACATATTGATAAATGAATGAAAACTGGTAAAATGTCCATTTAATAATGAACTAATTAATTCATAATGAATCAATTATATATTACATATTCCTCTCACCCTTGGTCTCTTCCATGTCAGTCCGGCAGGTGGGGTTCTCTTGTAAAACAGTGACCGTGCAGAAGTGGGGAAGTTTGGATCCTGGAACAAAGCCCCTCGTCTCAAACATGCTCGCTTTAACTTGTGATAATTCTGACCCTGAAACAGACACACTCTCTGTGGCATCCTGGGGAGGAGAGGAGAGAGAGGAGATAGTTGCCACCTTCAACTAAAAGCAACAATTTGTATTGAATTATTAGACCTTGTTATATTGCATGAATGTCCAGGAACCCCTCCTCGTTCCTTTTGAATCGAATCAGTTATTCAATCAAAATAATATACTGCAAAAGGGCTTTGTGGTTTTACAAAGTGTGTGCCACAAATACTTTGGTGCTACAGTGTGGTTTTGCAAAACGTTTGCTGTTATAGAGCGTGTGGTGCTACATAGAATGTGGTCCTACAAAGACACATATATTATCAAACATGGAGAAAATATATAGAAGGACTTGATTTTTACATTATCAGATTTCCATGCAAACTCCAGGATTGGCAGATAATTTGAAAGTGAAGTTAGTCATGTGTATTCAGTGAAAAACACATGCATTCCAGAATAAGAACCTTATTCCATCTGTGAAACATGGTGGCAGTAGTATCATGGTTTGAGCCTGTTTTTCTGGAGCAGGACTGCTTGTTATTATTCATGGAATAGTGAGTTCTGAATTATACCTGCAAATTCAAAAGGAAAATTTCAAAACATCTGTAAAATCAGCATGCAAAATATATGTTACTAACTTTTTAAGCATATTAACTAATAGATCTATCAATAGTTACTAAGATATATTTACTAAGATAAATGTATTTAAGACACTTTATATAGCATAATTTGAGGGTGCTAATAAGTCATGCTTCTCCATTGGTTTAGGGAGCATAATTATACATGCTCATTTTAGTTTTGTCAAAGGCAGCAGAAAAAACTCTAAAAGTGATCTAACAGCTCTTTTAATGTGGAGTAGTGTGATAGAAACAGCATTAAACCACTACTAAATGTCTTGCCAGGTAACCTCATATTTAGCTTTACTTCCAAAGATGATTACATAACAGGGTTTATTTGTAGACTAAGGTGTAATTTGTCCTGGAACTAAGATCAGTCAGGAGAGAGAGGGAGAAAAAATGGCTCTGAAGTGTAGTGAAGCAGCAAAATAACAAAGTTATTTTTTACACATTTAAAGACTTTAGCTTCATAACAGGGGTGCATCAGGTGATAAGGTTCATATAGAGATACGGGTCTAGAAAGGGGTTGGTATAGGGTTCAATGGGCTGTTTCAGTCATTAGGAGTTTTTTGGCAGTGATAGGGGGGTCTAAGGCCAGGAGGTATCATCAGTATATGAGCACCACTCTTTCTGTGTCAGTGTATATGCCAAGATAATTTGTGTGTGTGTGTGTACATAAATACCGCACAGGTCAGTAGAGCCATGCACTCTCAACTTCCCTCTCAGAAAGGAAATGTACTAACAAACCAAAAGATCTTACACAGACAAACAACACAAGATGTAGGCAAAAAAAGGAAAACAGCCAATGTTCTGTTGCATTTTGTAATGTATCACAAAATGTTAGTTTAGCTTAGACAAAGCATTCGTAAATGTAATTACAAAATGTACAAACAAACCCCATTTCAAAAAAGGTTTAGATGCTGAGACAAAAGTACAAAGACAAAGATCAAACCTCAAAATGGGCATATATTTTTAAAAATAAATAAATACATTTTTCAGTTAAGTAAGTATATGTAACTTAATTACTCCTAATTGAAATATTAATTTGGTTAAATTTGTGCAGCAGTGCTAATTGATAAATTGTGTAAATATTATCATTACATAAACTATTCTGAATACTGAGTTACTGTGCTTTATCTGAAAATGTTGTATAGATAAACAAATAAAATATCACAGTCCAATCAAAACCTCTAAAACTCTAAAATAGCAACTTTACACGAGAAGGAAAAAACCTTCTTAACTTTCAATGGAAGTCAATATAAAAACATACACTTTCAAGTAATTTTGGAGAATTTCTATTGGTCCATTCATCATGGAATTGTAAAAATTGACAAATATGGAAATATACGTTTTATCATTGGACAGCGACTTTAAAGTAATTCCTTCCACATAAGTAAAGCCTTCCATTTCTTTTCTGTTTATTTATCACATTTATCTCAGTTCACTTTATATGGTATCATCCCAGCTGTCTGATACTTCTTTAGGTAATAGAATGAATGCCTTACCATTAATAACAAAATTTTGGAGCAAATTGTAAAAGCCATGAACTGTTGTTATCAGTTATAATTTATATGAATGAAAATTCATTTTTCAGTTAAAACTTCTGATTAAATGTCTTTAAAAATACTTTTTAAAGGCAGTGAGTTTAATAACCATTATATATATATTATCAACTATTAAATCAAAAGAAATAATAAAAATAAAAAAATTATTCCCAGTTACAGGTTGTAGATTAAGACAAGACAGAGTCACTCACTCAGTTCCTTCGGTTCTAGTCCTGTGTGTGTCTGATTGAAGTTGAGTTATGTCCAGTTATCTACACAGCATCATCAGCTCATCTATGGCATCATCCTTCTGTTTGATAAAAGCAGCTCATCTCAGGAGTTTAAAGCTCTTTGGTGTGTGCTGTAACTCTGCTCTGGTGTGTTACATGGAGATGGTGGAGAGTGACAGGTGTTTCCTTTCTGTTGTTACCTGTCTGCTTGTTGTAACCTTGACAACCAGATCCTACATCATGCCAAGTGAAGAATCCTACCCACCGACTGGAGTCCTGACGCAAGTAAAAAAGTTAAAAAACAGTAAGGAACTGTTGTATTACTTCTAAATAGGAGGGTAGGTCACAAGGGACGTCTCAAATTGTTATGTTTATAAAGACTCAGAAAGCTTTATTTTAAAGATAAGCCCAAGTCCTGAATTTTTTTTAAATTACATTTAGAGTGGAGTGGTCTATCCAATGCAGATAAGTCCTAAGACTATTTCCTGTGAATTGCCCTGATCAATATTACATCTAACACATGTAAAATGTGTAAATTTTCTATGTTGTAGAGATTCACCAGTAAGTTGGTGTTTGCCGGTCCACACATTTTTCCTTCCATCTCAAACATGCAGAATATGTTAAGTGAAAGAGGAATTCCCCTTTAGTGTTTGGTCTCTCTTCTGAATGGCTTGCAGTATGTGCATTCACACATCAGAGGAGCCCTATATCTGCAGCTGTAACTTCATCCCTCCAGCCACATTCCAGTAACAAAGCACAATGACATAATAGACAGTTAGGAGAGGCTGGCAAGCTATCAGCTCTGTTACACACAACACAGCCCATTCACTCACTGTCGCAGCGACACACAATCCAACTAATAATACTGCTATTAACAACAGCCAGCAACAGCTACTTCCATCACCAACGGAAACAATATATAATGAATCAACAGGCATGCAAGTTATACAAGTTTATAAAAATTGCTCATCTAAATTTAAAACAATGTAATTCATGTATGTTTTTCTGCATTTTGAAAGCTATCCATAGACCATTTCTAACATTTTTTGTTGTTATTAATTTACTATGTATACTTACAGTGAATCATCAATGTGCTGAATCATGATGAACAGGCATTAAGCACAGCAACAGAATCATTAATTTATAGTCATGATTTCTGGTTTCAATATATTGTAAAATGTTTCAGTCACCAAGAGCTTGAATGAAGGATCATGACTATTAAAAAACCCTTTCATTCATGTGGACTCATGCAGCAGGCTGAAAAAGCCTATAAAAATACATACATTTGAATAAATGATAAATGCTGGAAAAACCTTGACCATGTCTGTGTCCGGTCTGCTCCCCTCCTCATGCTGGTGATCTATATTTGCTTTGGACACTAACACTCCTTTGCTTTCTCTCACTCTCTCTGTCTTACAATGTATTTGGTTTTCTCCTCTTGCTGACCCTGAAGCACCAAGCTGACCACTGCCTCCAAACGCCCACTCACCCTACCAACGACCTACCCACATACACACACTCCCCCTCTTCCTGTAATTCATCATTTCTCATTAACAAACAGTTCCTTCAGGGTTTCATCTGTATGACATGGAGCACACACACAAACACACTCTCTCTTGGTTTTCATGCATTGTGGGGTCGCTAGATACACTTCCATTCATTACGCAGAGACATATATATATATGTAATAATAGTTTAATTCTGAACCTAACCCCACCTTCACTTATAAATACGTATAGCTTAACCCTAACATTAAAACATCTTTACCTTTAAATGTAATTATCTGGAGACCAGCTTGTGGTCCCACCATGAAGTCCCAACAGTGTGTCAAAGTGTTTTGGTGTCCGTCCCCCCCAACCACACACAGCCACTTACATCACCTTCACTATTTATTCAGCTCCTCGTTTACCGTGTCATCTGTTTTTCTGCTCCCCTCTCTCTAAGTTCATCATGCCATATCTGTTGTCATTAAGCGCGTGGCACTGACACCTGAGTCCCTCAGAGGCCTCCAACCCTCACAAACACACGCACACATGTAAGCAAAAGTTTAAATATCCCTGATCAAATTTCATTTTCTACTTATTTTCTAGCTTAAACTAATACATATCCTGTACAATTAACACACTGCACATTTTAATTCTCACTTACTTTTGACTAGCAGTATTTAAAATAAAGGGGGAAAATATATGTTTGTGGCATAACATTTATACAAGCTAAATATCATAGATTTTTATATTTGTTGTGTGTGCAGATACACATCATGAAATACACAGATGGTCACCTTATATTGTTTCATGTTCTGTGCTGCTTTATTACTGTGGTCCCCAATAACTGTTTTGACATTGGTGCTAAAAATGTCAAGGAACGTTTATTTTAAAAATTCGACACAGACCAACTACAAGCATTTTAGAGAACTTACATTTACGCTTCGGCATAGCTGCTCGAGCTAAGGGTAGGTACATGAGCTTTGCCTGACGTAAACAAGGACTACTGACGTGCAGACTGACCAATTAAATGTTTAATTTAAGAGAAGTGAAGGTTATCGACCAATAACGGAAGCTCTACAGTCAGACCGTCCAATACGGAGATTTTAGGCTACTTCACCACGCCCCTTTCTCACTCAAGCGAACCAATCGGAGTAGGGGAGGGCGGGACTAGTTTGTGAACGAAACGTTTCTCGAAATTGTACGTAAGCTCTAGAAAAACAAAATCCCGGACATTTTTTAAGTCTAAAAAAGAGGACATGTCGGGGTAAAAGAGGACGTCTGGTCACCCTATGTTAAACATGTTATGGGGTAAACTTAAGAACTTTAGTTGACCATGCGCTAAGGAGTCCAATTCCACTGTATTCAGGGAAGGCAAAAGTATATTCATAATACTACACAGAATTAGCATTATGGATCTGAAATCATGCTAACTGGAGGTATTCAGAACACGCCATCTTATGATGTATAATTGTTGTCTCCAAAATATTTGATTAACCATAAGACTAATTGATAAACCCTTACAAAATGATTCTTTCAACATGAGTAAAATTTTATATCCTTTAACACACTAAAAAGATTGAAACATTCAGAAGAAAAGTTCAGTTGTTACCTCACATATCCCCTCTTTTATTATAATCAAAAACAACAAAACACAAACTACTTAGAAACAGAAATTAAGACAAATTCAATTAATTCCAGTACTGCCCTCCCTATTACGTTCAAATCATGCAAATATTCTCCCTGCTAAGTTAGTTTTGTCTAATTGTAATCATTTCTTACTAAGTAAATTTACTATATATAGTTCAGACATCATAGGCTGATAAGACAACAAACAAAAGTGCATGTGTTTGTGTCTGTGATTAAGAGTAGACAGGCAGAGATGGGAGTGGGGGGGAGAAATAGAGAGAGAGAGAGAGAGAGAGAGAGAGAGATGACTTCATGACTGACAGCAAAGCTGGCAGACTGTGTGAGGTACAGTCAATGTCCAAGTATCAACAAACAGTACATGATACATTTCCTGCTCCACAATGTGTGCAAGTAAACTACCAAAAACAAAACCCTAGTTTCGTACTTCCATATCTGAACTGATATAACTTTAAAATTCGTGTAACACTCAAAGCGTACAAGCAGCCTGACTGTGGCTATGACCGAAGTCAAAAATATACAGTCATTACAGTAAAATTGAGAAATACATTCTTCAGCCATATAAAGATGACACAACACAATCTGTATAAAATTGTACAGACGGTGTAGACATCATGCATCACTGAACCGCGCATGAGCCACTGGGCAGAAAGTCCTGGACGTAAGTAGCCACTGCCTTGGTGAGGTATGTCATGGTACCAAAACGGCCACTGGGTGCGGAGTCATACAGCAGCCTACAGATGCCTGTGGACTGGTCTCTTTCTAGAATGTTCTCTTCAGCATTGAGAGCTTTCTAAATGAACCAAGAAAAAAAAAGAGAATTGACAATGTGCAGGTTGTACACCTTGTTAGTCACTTACACATTTTTTTGCTGCTGCTCATTAACCACTGTACAGTGTATATGGTACAGTATAGCAGTGTAACTCTTTTGTACCATAATAATAGTCAATTTTGTAGCAATGTTCAGACCATCCAATAATATACTGTACATAATTTAACTTCTTTAAACCTGGCATTAAAACATGCATGCTTTCTGAAAACATCTGTGTCCACAATGTGTGTGCTTTTAGATGTTGGGCAAGGTGATGTTTGTAGCTGCTTCAAACTTATCTGCGGAGATGATAGCCATTGTTTGTACACAAGTAAATGCCTGAGCCCACAATGGCTGCATCTTAATCTCACTCATTTTAAGGGCTCTTAAATAACAATTTGTGAAATTAACTGATTCCAGTCTAATTCTGTTCCTAATTTAGGATGTGCTCTTGGAAAAACAGTCAAGTCACCTGGTCCTCATAAAACATGTCATTGGCGATATGGACAATCTTCTCCACATGAATGATGCTGCCGATACTGTGGATGTCCACATCAGCCAGCATGGTCAGCACCAGAATGGCCTCCACCAGCAGCTGCCTGTACTCCGGCTGAGGCACACGGTTCAGCACAGTCTCCACATGCACAGCAAACTTAATCTCACCTGGAGTCATCTGGAGGTGAGGGAGAGCGGGGACAAAACAAATAAAATTTGATGGTGCAGAATTACTTCATTTTGACGGTCCACTGTGCATGCTTTGTACTTCTTTATTAAATATCTATTACATTCCTCTGCCAGTCCTAAACCTAAATTTAACCTCAAAGTAAATATAAAACTAAATAAAGCTGATCTTAAAACTATAATTTTCATTTGTTACATTGAGTAATTCAGAACAGAAACAGGGACATAAACTAGTCTCGCTCTCACACAGCTCCAGGTCCCTGGGGTTGCTGGTTCAAGCCCCCTGCAGGTGACCGTCTGTGAACAGTTTGGTGTGTTCTCCCTGTGTAGCTGGTAGGTGGATAGGCTGTGGAAAGAAACTGTCCATAGGTGTGGCTGAATATGTGAATGTGTGGTGTCCTGTGACATACTACTTCTTCACCTTGCACTCAATGACTCGGGATAGGCTCCGGATTTACTGCCACCCTGAACTGGGTAAGCGGATACAGACCATGCATGCACGAATGAACGAACATAAACGGTCGTTGATGAGAAGCACAATAGCACCCCCTTGTGGAACCGTCTCTAAATTGGGAGTTACTATGTTAGATCTTGTGTTCCTTTTGGTGCAGTTCACATCCATATGTACGTGACAAAATGAGTGATTAACTAACAGCCTTGTTCAATTTATTTAAAAAGAGAAAAATCTTGTTTATGCACCAGGATGTAAACTTTACTGAACATTATAATAGAAAAGATTTTAGACAAGATTTCAGAAATTATCATCATCCTAGTGCACAATAAGAAAGGTACAGGTAAGCATCATACATTATGACTAAAATCTAACAATACATTACAGTTTGCATGTGGTAACTAACAGAATTAAATGTGTGTACAGAGCAGCATAAAATATTCTGCACACTCAACAAAAAATAGTACTTCTGATGAACCTGAACTCCATCACCTCAGCAGCAGAGACTGTTGATGTGCTCCCTATGCGTCGGACTCCCCCTACTGGTAGTTCTATTCAATTATAAAAAGTTACATTAGGCTGAGGTAGTGTCGCAGTCACACAGCTCCAGTGACCTGGAGGTTGTGGGTTGGATTCCCACTCCTGGAGACTGTCTGTGAGGAGTTGGTGTGTTCTCCCTGTGTCCGCGTGGGTTTCCTCCGGGTGCTCCGGTTTCCTCCCACAGTCCAAAAACACATGTTGGTAGGTGGATTGGCGACTCAAAAGTGTCTGTAGGTGTGAGTGAGTGAGTGAATGTGTGTGTGTCTGTGTTGCCCTGTGAAGGACTGGCGCCCCCTCCAGGGTGTATTCCCGCCTTGCGCCCAATGATTCCAGGTAGGCTCTGGACCCACCGCGACCCTGAACTGGATAAGCGGTTACAGATAATGAATGAATGAATACATTAGGCTGTTAGTGTCTAACCTCTCTTGTAGTAGAAGATGGAAGCACAAAGCCTTCAATGGACAGTCCATGACACTGATGGAGAGAAATCAAAAGGCTGAAGTCATTCCTCTTTAAAATAAAGTGCATTGCAAAAGCTTTAAAAGTACATCCCTCCTTTTGCCCCTGTCATATTTTATTTGCTTACATTATGTGTAAAGCCAGCTTACCTTCTGCAAAATATTCCAGACTTTCTGGTAGAAACCCACTGGAACTCTGTTGAGGGCTCCATCCAACCTCCTCCTACGCAGCCACTGACCCTGCCGACTGTCCCGCACCTCGGGAACACTGACTGAGCCATCAAATGACTCCATCGCCTGGAGACGAGGCCTCTGACAGCCACAAAGTAGAACACAAATGTTAACATTGCAAGATGCATTAACAATTGTTTGTGTCAACATGGATAGTAGATTTAATATAGGATTATGGTATTAACATGACCATATTCAAATCAATCTATTATGAAGAAAGTACTTAAATATGTACCATAACATCCAGGAAACATGAAATTATATTGAAACTAGCTTTATCATAAGTTCTATATACTGTACTACAGTGTTACAATGTTGAAGTGACATTAGAATTTAATAAGAATTAAAAAAAAAAACTTAAGTAAGATCAAGTATTTACAGTGGGCTCAATGTACTCGATGTCGAGGGAAGGCGATGGTATTGTCTGTGAAATAAAAAAAAAATGATATTAGGGTCACATTTAAAAGGCATATTTTTGCTTGAAGGAGCACCATCTATGAACATTCATGAACAATTACGTTCATATTGTCATCATAATCACCACACAACCGTGCATATGCAGCCCCTGTGAAATTATTGGACCCAATGTTTCAGTCACTGTATGAAATTTTGTTAAACATAGTGGATTACCCAGTGTATAATTGTGTTTCAGATTTCTTCCAACACCAGCAAATAACTCATATTATTTATTATATAAATTTATTTTAGCTACCAAATTTTACTAAATTTAATCTGAATATTTTCTGAATTAAATGCAGGTGATCCAGACTGAAGCATGGTATGGCTGACATATCACCTTACTCTGAGCCGACCAAGATAATCTGCTTTCCTCCAGCTGCAAATGGAGACACAACTCAATTCATTCTTACTGAAGCAGAGCAGTTCACAGTTTTGCTGGGTTGATTAGCAGAGGTCTTTTTAACACTCAGTGTTTAAGTTGCTTACCAGCTTCATGTCACTCTTCAATTTGCTGATGCCTGCACGCTCACTTTTGGTTGCACCCACATGACCAACCTCATGGATGGAGATGGCAGGACTCACACCTGTCTCCACTGAGCGGACTGGACAGTGGGTAAAGACACACATCACATTATAAGCAAACAACTGAAGCAAAGTAGTAAGTGAAGCTTTTATGTATATCAGATTTTAGAATTTTTCAAATATTTTTCAGTTCATTGTCAAATTTCAAATTTCACTTTAATGTTTCTTATAGTCAGCCTCCCACATAACGGACATAGTTCTGCATTCACCTTTAATTTGATTCCCTAATCACTCTGTATTTATTACCTTCATGTTTTTCTTAAATGCATATTGGAGCCACTCATTTTCATTCAGTCCAAAAACATGGAGGTTAGGTGAATTGGTTTCTCTCATAACTGTCCTGGTGTGTGAGTGAATGAGTGTGTATGTGAATGAATGTCTGAATGTCTATGTGCTCTATTCTGCGTGAAACCCTAGTGCCCGATGCAGTCCTCCAGGTGGAGGGTCGTTCCTGGTTGAGAGTACGCTGTGTATGTTTGACTGCCACTTAATATTGTGTTGATTGTAAAGCGTCCTTGGTTTTCTAGAAAGTCACTATATAAGTGTATTGTTAAATAAATAAAAAATCATGACAAAAATGCAGTGGTGGCACAATGGTGCAGCAGGAAGTGTTGCAGTCACACAGCTCCAGGGACCTGGAGGTTGTGGGTTCGATTCCCGCTCCGGGTGACTGTCTGTGAGGAGTTGGTGTGTTCTCCCCGTGTCCGCATGGGTTTCCTCCGGGTGCTCCGGTTTCCTCCCACAGTCCAAAAACCCACGTTGGTAGGTGAATTGGCGACTCAAAAGTGTCTGTAGGTGTGTGTGTGTGTGTGTTGCCCTGTGAAGGACTGCCGCCCCCTCCAGGGTATGTTCTTGCCATGCGCCCAGTGATTCCAGGTAGGCTCTGGACCCACCACGACCCTGAACTAGATAAGCGGTTACAGATAATGAATGATAAAAATGCACTATACAAATAACATTAAATTGTTTTATACTGACCTGAATTTAACTTTCTGATGAGAAATTACGTTATTATATTATTACATTTGGCTCACAAAGTACAAAACTGTAGTACTGTTCTTGACACTAAACAATGTGCTACATGTATTGTTATAAACAAATTATGCACCTTTTAACCAAAAATATGTCAAGAGGAAGCAGAAGGAAGAATTAAAGGAAGTTATAAAAG
This sequence comes from Hoplias malabaricus, assembly GCF_029633855.1. Classification (NCBI taxonomy): domain Eukaryota; kingdom Metazoa; phylum Chordata; class Actinopteri; order Characiformes; family Erythrinidae; genus Hoplias; species Hoplias malabaricus. Next base: position 29,423,796 of record NC_089808.1, read on the forward strand.
TGTTAAGACATAGAGCAACTAACCGCTCTTTTGTACACCAAACTCTTTGCCACTGAGGATATGATGTAACAGATCCTTCAGCTCAGAAGGGCTTAGACTCATCAGGCTGTCTGTGGCCTCATCTCCTGTAACAAAAAACAAACACACAAAAAAGCAATAATGCATCAATTACATATTTGTACCATACTTTATTCTTTAGTCCCTTAAAGTCAATGGTTATTATTCCTGCAAGGTCTATTATTCACTAACTATGAAGAAACTAATATAGAAATCATGCAGTTAATAATGTCACGAATTAAAGTCTTGATCTGCCAGGTTTTAAAGATTAAGAGGTTTATTTAAGCTTCACTATATTTCCAAAAGCATGTTGGCAACAAAACAATCACACTCATATGAGCTTGTTGGACATCTCTATCCAAAACAATGGACAGGCACAGATATTGGTTTACAGTTAACCTTCCAATTGATCCCAAAGGTCTTCAGAGGATTTGGGAGGTCAGGGATTTGTGTAAGCAAATCTTCATGTAAAACTCATCAGACCTTGCCTTTATGAACGAAGTGGAATATTTGTGCTAGCAAATGAAAAGACATTTCCTGATGTCCTGCCACAAATTTGGAAGCATGTATGATTTTGTACTCTTTAGCATTATCATCACACTTTTCATGTACTAATGGACTTAGCCCAAATCCTAATTATAACAGCCCAAGCTTTTATCCCTTTCGTCTTATCCCATTATGTCCACCAAACTTTGCCAAAAACATGATTCAGTCTGGTAAACAGCAATCAAGATTTGGTCATCAAATTTCCAGATGTGAAAAAAATCCCCCCAGAGAACACCTAATACATTTTCCACCTAATACAGAGAGCATTATTTCGTTTTTACTTTACCTGAACAGTTAAGTGACTGGGCCAGTTCAGTAGCCATGACTTGAATGATGAGGCCGATCCGAAGTCTAAACATTTCACTAAACAGACCCGGCTGAGTTCTAATGTTCATTGCCAGGTACACCATGATCTCCTGTCACACACGTTCATAGTAACATAGACATATAAAATAATGTCATTTTATTTACCACAGTGACAGAGAAAATATTATTTTTTTTGTTAAATGTTAGGCAAAAATCTAAATTCAGGTGAGGTTAGAAGTGGGAAGACAGTGAACCTGGGTGAGGATAGAGATAGTGATGTTGTTCTCACTGGCTTGATCTATAAGTTTAGCCAGCTGATCAGGTGGCATAGGCCTACAGCAAGAAACAAACCAGACATTATGTTTAGATTGTAGAGCTGTACACAAAGCCAAAACAGATTCATTTATCAAAAACAAACTATCAACAATTATCATTATATCATGAGAACACCCGATAGAAGAAGGATAAAATTCTGGTAATTGTAAATGTTAAAATTGTTTTATATTTTCTTGTTACTCTTGGCCCATTCCATCAGTCAATACATTTTTAACCAAAAAATACATGTCAGAAATTACACTAAACTCACGCAGTGATGGTCTTCTCCCTGGGCTCTGGAGGCAAACCCACTGTTAGGTGCTTCTGATGAGCCAGCAAATCTGAGCAGGCCTGCAATCACACACAAGCAACATATCCTACTTAAACGTCTGCGGTTCTGCTTTTGATATAGTTGGTCACCATATCTTGATTAATAAGTTATGCAATTGGGAACTACTCAGTATCTAATCTGAAAGAAATTTTACTATGACTATTGGAGAGTTCCTGTCTGGTTCTTCTACTTAATC